>NW_025920112.1:4638502-4878509 GCF_902686445.1 Sciurus carolinensis
CAATTTAAACAGATCAATATCAAGCAATGAAATAAAAGAAGTCATTAAAAACCTACCATCCAAGAAAAGTCCAGGACAAGATGGATTCTCAGCTGAGTTCTACAAGACCTTCAAAGAATAACTCATTCCAATACTTCTCAAAGTGTTCCAGGAAATAGAAAAGGAGGGTACCCTACCAAACTCATTCTATGAAGCTAATATCACCATCATATCCAAATCAGGAAAAGACACATAAAGGAAAGAAGATTTTAGACCAATATCATTGATAAATATAGATGCAAAGATCCTTAGCAAAATATAGCCAATCTATATCCAAAGCATATTAAGGAAATCATGCACCACGATCAAGTGGGGCTCATCCCTGGAATGCAAGGATGGTTTAACATCTGTAAATCAATAAACATAATCCATCATGTCAATAGACTTAAGGATGAGAATCATATAGTTATTTCCATTGATGCAGAAAAGCATTCGACTAAATACAACACCCCTTCATGCTCAAAACACTAGAAAAATTAGGGATAGTAGGAATATACCTGAACATTGAAAAGGCTATTCATGATAAACCTATGGCCAGTATCATTCTTAATGGAGAAAAACTGAAAGCATTCCCTTTAAAAACAGAAACAAGACAGGGATGTCCTCTCTCACCACTTCTATTCAACATTATCCTCCAAACTCTAGCCAGAGCAATTAGACAGACTAAACAATTAAAGGGATATGAATAAAAAAGAGGAACTTAAACTGTCAATATTTGCTGATGCCATAATTGTATATTTAGAAGATCCAAAAATTTCCTCCAGAAAAATTCTAGACCTCATCAATGAATTCAGCAAAATAGCAGGCTATAAATCAATATGCATAAAAATAAAGCATTTGTATATACAAGTGATGAAACATATGAAAGGGAAATGAGGAAAACAACTCCATTTGCAATAGCCTCAAAAATAATAAATACTTGGGAATCAATCTAACCAAAAAGGTAAAAGATCAGTACAATGAAAACTACAAAACATTGAAGAAAGAAATTGAGGAAGACCTTAGATGATGGAAAGATCTCCCATGTTCTTGCATAGGCAGAATTAATATTGTCATAATGGCCATACTACCAAAAGTGCTATACCGATTCAATGCAATTCCAATTAAAATCCCAATGATGTGCCTTACAGAAATGGAGCAAGCAATTATGAAATTCATCTGGAAGAATAAGGAACCCAGAATAGCTAAAGCAATCCTTAGCAGAAAGAATGACACAGGGGTTTTTGCAATGCCAGAACTTCAACTATACTACAAAGCAATAGAAACAAAAATGGCATGGTATTGGTACCAAAATAGACAGGTAGATCAATGGTACAGAATGGAGGACATGAACACAAACCCAAACAAATACAATTTTCTCATACTAGAGAAAGTTGCCAAAAATGTATAATGGAGAAAAGATAGCCTCTTTAACAAATGGTGCTGGGAAAACTACAAATCCAAATGCAGCAGAATGAAACTAAACCCCTATCTCTCACCTTGCACAAAAATCAACTCACAATGGATCAAGGACCTTGAAATCAGACCAGAGAACCTGCATCTTATAGAAGAAAAATAGGTCCAAATCTTCAATTTGTTGACTTAGGATCAGAATTCCTTAACAGGACTCCCATAGCACAAGAAATAAAAGCAAGTATCAACAACTGGGATAGATTCAAACTAAACAGATTTCTCTCAGCAAAGGAAACTATCAGCAATGCGAAGAGAGAGCCTACAGAGTGGGAGTAAATCTTTGCCAATCATACTTCAGATAGAGCACTAATTTCCAGAATATATAAAGAATTCAATACACTCTACACCAAGAATACAAATAACTCAATCAACAAATGGGCTAAGAATATGAACAGACGCTTCACAGAAGATCTACAAGCAATCAACAAACACATGAAAAAATGTTCATCATCTTTAGTAATAAAAGAAAAGCAAATCAAAACTACACTAAGATTCCATCTCACTCCAATTAGAATGACAATTATCAAGAATACAAGCAACAATAGTTGTTGGCGAAGATGTAGGGAAAAAGGTACACTTATACATTGCTGGTGGGGTTGCAAATTAGTGCAGCCACTCTGGAAAGCAGTGTGGAGATTCCTTAGAAAACTTGGAATGGACCCACCATTTGACCCCACTAACCCACTCTTTGGCCTATACCAAAAGGACTTAAAATCAGCATACTACATATATACAGTTAATCAATGTTCATAGCTGTTCAATTCACCATAGCCAGATTGTGTAACCAACCTAGATGCCCTTCAATTGATGAATGGATAAAGAAGCTGTGGTATATATATATATATATATATATATATATATATATATATATACACACACACAATGGAATATTACTCAGTTTTAAAGAATAATAAAATTATTGCATTTGCAGGCAAATGGAGAAATTGGATTATATCATGCTAAGTGAGTTATGTCAATCTCAAAAATCCAAAAGACGAATGATCGTGTTGATAAGTGGATGATGACACATAATGGGGGGGTGAGAGGGGGCAAGAATGGAGGAAAGAGGGACTGTATAGAGGGAAAAGGGGGATGGGTGGGGTGGGGGGCATGGATAAAATAACAGAATGAATCAAACATCATTACCCTATGTAAATGTATGATTACACAAATAGTATGCTGTTACTCCATGTACAAACAGAAACAGCATGTATCCCATTTGTTTACAATAAAAATAAAAAAAATTTAAAAAAAATGAAAGATTGAATTGGTTCAGAGGGAAAATCCCAGATAAGCTAATATGACTGCACCTGCAATTCCTCATACTGCATCTAGGACCTTTGGCTGAAAGACGTTATTTCCAAAGCGATTGGGAATTACTGTCCTTTGGACTTGTTAATTTGAGAGTTAAGGAATCTCTTTTACTTGGCTCTCTGTGTATGTAGCAGTTTTTCTTGGCAGGCCGTTCACAAACCTTGCATATACAAGTTTTTGTGGATTCCATTCCAAATTTGACTTCACCTTCACAGCTTTACCTATTAGCACGTGAGGGGCAGTCTACAGATCTTGGCTCTTGCTACAGTTTGCCTGACATCCAGACCTTTCTTTGATATGCTGTTGGAATTCTCCATGACCCCTTGACTTGATCCACCCAAACTGAATCAAGAGGGCATACACAATTTAAAGAGTTCAATTCAAGCAATGAAATAGAAGGAGTCATGAAGAGCCTACCAATAAAGAAAAGTCTGGAACCAAATAGATTCTCAGCTGAGTTTTGCAAGACCTTCAAAGAAGTGCTTATACCAATACTCCTCAAAGTGTTCCATGAAATAGAAATAGAAGAAACCCTTCCAAAATCATTTTATGAAACTAGTATCAACCTGATACAAAAGAAAAGACACATCAAGGACTGAAAACTTTTGACCAATATCCCTGATGAATATATATGCAAAAGTCCTTAACAAAATCCTGTCAAATTGCATACAAAAACATTAAAAAGACAGTATACCATAATCAAGAGGGGTTCATCCCAGGAATGCAAGGTTAATTCCACATCTGGAAATCAACAAATGTAATTCATCACATCAGTAGACTCAAAGTTAGGAGTCATGATTATTTAATAGATGCAAAACAAACATTTGATAAAATATAGCACCCCTTAATGCTCAAGACACTATAGAAAATAAGGAGAGTAGGAACAAACCTCAACATTGTAAACACTATCTGTAATAAACCCATGGACAACATTATTCTAAATGGAGAAAAACTGAGAATTTTCTCTAAAAAGTGGAACAAGACAGGGAAGACCTCTTTTACCATGTCTTTCAAAAACCATCCTTGAAACACTAGCCAGAGTAATTAGACAGAGCAGCAAATTTAAGGAGATATGATTAAGAAAAGAAGAACTCAAGCTATCACTATTTGACAATGACATGATTCTATATTTAGAGGATCCAAAAAACTCTACCAGAAAACTTCCAGAACTAATACATGAATTCTGCAAAGTAGCAGGATATAAAATCAACACATATATCTAATGCATTTCTATTCATAAGTGATGAATCTTCTGAAAGAGAAATTAGGAAAACTACTACATTCAAAGTAGCCTCAAAAAATTGGGAATCAGTCTAACTAAAGAGATGAAAGACCTCTACAATGAAAGCTACAGAATACTAAAGAAAGAAAAAATAAGAAAACCTAAGAAGATGGAAAGACATTCTATGTTCTTGTATAGGCAGAATTAATATTGTCAAAATGCCCATATTACCAATGGTGATATATAGACTCAATGCAATTCAATTAAAATCCCAGTGATGTTCCTCATAGAAATAGAGAAAGTAATCATGAAATTTAAGTAAAGAATGAGACCCAGAATAGCCAAAGCAATCCCTAGCAGGAAGAGTGGTGCAGGAGGAATCACAATACCAGAACTTAAACTATAATACAGAGCAATAATAACAAGAAAAGGCATGGTATTTGCACCAAAATAGACAGATAGACTAATGGTACAGAATAAAAAACACAGAGACAAACCCACACAAATACAGTTATCTCATACTAAACAAAGTTGCCCTGGGGATGGTTGTAAAATTGTTACCCAAATTCAAGGATCTCTAGCCAGAGATTTCTTTGGTTTAATGTTGCCCTACTCCCACAGTAAAAAGAAGAAAATTTTGTTAATATCAGAGTAATTGATTCTGATTATACCGATGTAATGTACGTTCTATTGGTCTCATATGCCCTTAAATCTCCCCAAAGGATCCCTCATAACTCAGTTAATTGTGATTCTTTATATTACTGCCCAACAGCCATGAAATAAAAGAGGGAATGCAGGATTTGTTTCCACTATTATTGGAGTATGTTTACCTATTACTGAAAATAGACCAAATTTAACCCTTTGTTTAAATGAGCAGTCAATCAAAGGGTTATTGGACACCAGCGCTGATGTTAAAGTTGTATCCCTCTCAATGTGGCCTTGTGCATGGCCCTTACAGAGGGCCTCACCAGTTTGCAGCATAGAAGACGATAATAAGCAGGTGTTTAAGAGCTCTCTGCGATTGTGATGCTCCACCCCTTCCAACACACAGCAAGTTACTACTTATGTTCAAATGTATATTATGGCAATTCCCTTTCCTATATGGGGCAGAGACATCTTCCACAATTTACAAATGTCTATGGAGTCTCCTTTTTATGGGGTTCTCTGCAGATTTGACCTCTTTGCCATTAAAATGGAAGAGCACCACTCCTGTATGGGTAGATCAAAGGTCATGGTCTAAGGAGAATGTGGCAACCACAGTGGTCCTCATTCAAGAACACTTTCAATTTGTACATATTGAACATTCTAACAGTCCATGGGATATGCCCATTTTTATCATAAAGAAGAAATCAGGTCCTTGAAACTCTAGCCAGAGCAATTAGACAGACCAAAGAAATTAAAGGGATACGAATAGGAAAAGAAGAACTCAAACTATCCCTATTTGCTGATGATATGATAGTATACTTAGAGGAACCAGGAAATTCCACCAGAAAACTTTTAGATCTCATAAGTGAATTCAGTAAAGTAGCGGGATATAAGATCAATGCACATAAATCTAAGGCATTTTTATATATAAGCGATGAATCTTCAGAAAGAGAAATTAGGAAAACTACCCCATTCACAATAGCTTCGAAAAAAATAAAGTATTTGGGAATCAATCTCACAAAAGAGGTGAAAGACCTCTACAATGAGAACTACAGAACACTAAAGAAAGAAATTCAAGAAAACCTTAGAAGATGGAAAGATCTCCCATGTTGTTGGATAGGAAGAATTAATATTGTCAAAATGGCCATACTAACAAAAGTGCTATACAGATTCAATGCAATTCCAATTAAAATCCCAATGATGTACCTTACAGAAATAGAGCAAGCAATTATGAAATTCATCTGGAAGTATAAAAAACCCAGAATAGCTAAAGCAATCCTTGGCAGAAAGAGTGAAGCAGGGGGTATCGCAATACCAGATTTTCAACTCTACTACAAAGCAACAGTAACAAAAATGGCATGGTATTGGTACCAAAATAGAAAGGTGGATCAATGGTACAGAATAGAGGACACGGACACAAACCCAAATGAATACAATTTTCTCATACTAGACAAAGGGGCCAAAAATATGCAATGGAGAAAAGATAGCCTCTTCAACAAATGGTGCTGGGAGAATTGGAAATCCATATGCAACAGAATGAAACTAAACCCATATCACTCACCATGCACGAAACTAAACTCAAAATGGATTAAGGAACTCGGAATCAGACCAGAGACCTTGCATCTTATAGAAGAAAAAGTAGGTCCAGAGCTTCAACATGTTGGCTTAGGACCAGACATCCTCAACAGGACTCCCATAGCACAAGAAATAAAAGCAAGAATTAATAACTGGGATAGATTCAAACTAAAAAGCTTTCTCTCAGCAAAGGAAACTATCAGCAATGCAAAGAAAGAGCCTACAGAGTGGGAGAAAATCTTTGCCAATCATACTTCAGATAGAGCGCTAATCTCCAGAATCTATAAAGAACTCAAAAAACTCTACACCAAGAATGTAAATAATCCAACTGACAAATGGGCTAAAGAAATGAATAGACACTTCACAGAAGAAGATCTACAAGCAATCAACAAACATATGGAAAAATGTTCAACATCTCTAGTAATAAGAGAAATGCAAATCAAAACCACCCTAAGATTCCATCTCACCCCAATTAGAATGGCAATTATCAAGAATACAAGCAACAACAGGTGTTGGCGAGGATGTGGGGAGAAAGGTACACTCTTACATTGCTGGTGGGGCTGCAAATTAGTGCAGCCACTCTGGAAAGCAGTGTGGAGATTCCTTAGAAAACTTGGAATGGAAACACCATTTGACCCAGCTATCCCACTCCTTGGCCTATACCCAAAGGACTTAAAATCAGCATATTACAGAGATACAGCCACATCAATGTTCATAGCTGCTCAGTTCACAATAGCCAGATTGTGGAACCAACCTATATGTCCTTCAATTGATGAATGGATAAAGAAAATGTGGTATATATATACAATGGAATATTACTCAGCCATAAAGAACGATAAAATTATGGCATTTGCAGGCAAATGGAGGAAACTGGAGAATATCATGCTAAGTGAGATAAGCCAATCTCAAAAAACCAAAGGACGAATGATATCGCTAATAAGTGGATGATGACACATAATGGGGGGGTGGGAAGGGTTAGTGTTGGGGTTGGAGTTGGGTTTAGGGAGGGGGGCAGGAATGGAGGAAGGAAGGACTGTATAGATGGAGGGGAAGGGTGGGAGGGGAGGGGGGGAAGAGAAAAAATGGCAGAATGAATCAAACAACATTACCCTATGTAAATTTATGATTACACAAATGGTATGCCTTTACGCCATGTACAGAGAAAAAATATGTATCTCATTTGTTTACAATAAAAAAAAGAAGAAATCAGGGTAATGGAGATTATTACAATATTTAAGAGAAATTAATAAATGTATACAACCAATGGGTCCACTTCAGTGTGGATTTCCCCACTCTAATCTAATTCCTCAGGATTTTTCTTACATGTAATAGATCTAAAATACTGGGGTTTTTGTTTTGTTTTGTTTTGTTTTGTTTTACCATTCCTCTCTTTCTTCATGATCAAGAAAAATTGCATTCACAGTTCGTGTTTTTGATGCTCATAAGCCTGCTGATAGATCAGTGGAAAGTTCTTCCTTAAGGTATGTTAAATAGCCCCACATTATATCAACATTTTGTGAACAAGTTTCTTCAGGCTTTCTGACAGTTATTCTGACATATTCATGTTCATCATTATATGGATGTTACTTTGTTTGCTGGGCAAATACTTACAGAAGACACGTTTATAAATTGAAGACACATTAATAAATTGCAATTCTATTACAATCTGGTTTCCATGTGACCACAGAAAAAATTCAATGACAACTCCCTATTAACTGTGTAGGATATAAATCCTCCAACATTATTCCATTTCTCATATTCCAAATTTGATTCTTCCGTCCAAATTTTCCTAAGCTCATTTGCAAATATTTTTAGGATACTTAAATTGGGCCCATCCATGTATTTCTTAACTACTGATATGCTATTGCTTTTTATCATGTGTTGAAAAAGCAACATAATCTCACCATTTTTTTCCAGTCAACTTTTGCACTGAATACAGCTCTTCAACACGTTAATGAAAACCTATCTAGAGTGCTTATGGATAGACTTCCAACACTCACAATTTTTTTTATCTCTAATAATCTTTACAGGAAAGCCTTATGCCTTTGCTGCATTTATTGCATTTATAATTGAGACTTGTATATAATAGATTGTTATATTCTCCTTAATTTTCAGGAAGAAATATTCTCCCTTATGCTGATATGTATGCTTAATTGGCTTCAGATGGTCACAATCATATTTTATCTCTTATGGGAACAGATATAAACATACTTCAACTTACTTATGGGAAGACTTTGGGCTGGGGATATAGCTCAATTGGTAGAGTGCTTGCCTCACAAGCATGAGGGCCTGGGTTCAGTCCCGAGCACCACAAAAAAAAAAAAAAAAAAAAGGCTTTCCATTCACAATATTTACAATATTCTTCATATCATCAGATGTCTTAACTGATGTTTTGGCCCCTAATTCTTTCCATGCACCTCCAGATGAACACCTTTCCTTATTGTGTCAATTCTCCTGTGTTCCTTCTTCTATAATCACCTCCATTCCACTTTCTAGTGGGATTACTGTCCACACTGGTGGAGGAAAACAATGGGACATGGTATCTATATTCACTGATAAAAAATGGACTGATGATTACAGTCCTCAAGCTTCTCCTCAGTGGGCTATATTAGCCGCAATTATTTTGGCTCTTCGTATGTTTCCCACCACCTTAAACATCCTGGCAGATTCTCAGTATATAGCCAAACTGATGCCTCATGTTTCCTTTGCAATTCTGTCTCCTCACCTGAACTCTAAGCTTTTATCCCTGTTTGTCACTCTTCAATCTCTTACAGGATCATACAGCTCCAGCATTTCTTGCTCACATAGGCAGCCATACTAGTATTCCCAGACTGCTCACTGAAGGAAAGGCTCATGATGCTGCTGCTATAAAAACACATTATTTTCCCTTTTCATGTGCTGTGGAATCACACAATTTTTTTTTCATCAAAATGCTCACTCTTTAATGAAAACCTTCTCCCTTTCCACTCAACAGGCCCATTTCATCATTAATAATTGCTGTCATTGCACACCCTGTTGTTCCCCTACTTGGGAAACTGTAAACCCTCGAGGTTCACATTCTAATGCCCTTTGGTAGATGGATGTGGCTCGCTTTCCTTCCTTCCACCCCTATTGTTTTTTACATGTTACCGTAGATACATTCCCATGTCTTATATGGGCCAGTGCACATTGTTCAGAGAAGGTATCAGCCTGTATCTCTCATGTGCTCCATTGCATTGCCACCATGGGTAAACCTCTTCATTGAAAAACTAATAGTGCCCCTGCTTATACTTCTATTTCTTATGTTCAGTTTTATAATCAATGCAATATAATTCTAAACCATGGAATTCCCCACAATCCTACTGGACAGACCTGAGGTGAATGTACATATCGCATGCCTAAAGTGTGCCTTTTAAAACATTAAACAGAAAAAGGGGACCTAGCCTTGCTCATGTCAGTAATGCTCTCAATATTGCCTTGTTCACAATGAATGCTTTAATGTACAATATGAAGATAATGTACAGTGCTGGTCCTCTGTCTTGAACAGACACTTTACCCCTAAGGAATCGCTACCAAAAATTTATGTGAAATGTCAAGTTTTTATATAAAACTTGATGGAACCCTATACCTTTTATTACTGGGAAAAGGGATATGCTGCTGTTCTTACTCCTACAGGTTCTGTCTGGATTCCTGCCAAGTGTATAAGACCTGTCAATCATCAAGAGTTGGCATCAAGGACAACCTGATTCCCATATTCCATTTGTTCCTGGATGAAGAGGATCCTAATTTAAAGAAGAAACCTCAAATAATATCAAGAGATCCAAGGGACCTTCAGTCTTCTAATCATCTAGTGATTTTGGGGGACATAAAGAGTTTAACAATGTCTGTCCAAGAATTGCTAGCCTAGATGGGTTTAGAATGTACCCCAGAAAATTTGGTTACAACTGTTTACTCAAAACTCCACAACTATCTTGAGCCTATTATTCAATTTTTTTCTCTGTTGTATCCCTGTTGGTTATGGACCTGTACAAAAAAAAAACCCTTTCAATTTTGGTTTCCTGCACTCATTATAATATCTGGGACCACTTAGTAAAAATTGTTAATTCTTCTGAAATTTGCATCATCAAGCTATTCATTATCATAGAACTGTTATTGATTATTTGCTATGTTGCATTATAAGGGATGCCAGGAACTTAATAATATGTGGTTTTATCAATTTAACTGAAAACACTAACCCCATAAAAAAAGAACTGGATCATATTACAGCATTGTAACAGTAGTTCAAAAAGATGATGGAGGTTGGGATTTATTAGATTGGTTAGCCTCATGACTATCAAATTTTACATGGATCTAAGAGCTTTTCATTGGAGGATGTTTACTGATACTTACATTATTATTCTGTGATTCTTTTTGCCAACCTCCTCCTTCCTTTCTCCCATCACCTTCCTTAAACAAAAGACAAGTCATGTCTATTAAAAAGGCTATGAAAAATAAAAAAGGGGAATTGTAGAGGCTTCAGGTCAATAAATTTTCAGAGGAGCATAAGTTCTCCAAGTGAGCACACCCCTCAGGACAGTAAGACCTTCTGTTTGAATAGGTTAGAAATGCTCTGCAATGCCTCTGTCCTTGAGGCCTAGAGACATTAACTTATTATAAAATCATTTGGTACTAGTTGACTCTGAGAAGCAAGCAAGTTATGTGTCTGCATATGCCCAAGGCTAACTGCATTATGTAAGGTAATGTAAATTGATATAACCCTGAAATACATAGCAGAACTGGACTGGTTTTCACAAGGGAACCAATTCTTGCTTTCACTATCATGTGTGCTTGTCTCTTTATTTTGTCTCCCCTTAATCTTTACAGTTGAACACAATTAAACTTTACAGAACATCCTTTGTCTAAAAATAATTTGCCTCAGACTTGTGAACACTTTACATTATATTCCTTTCTTCTCAATGGATCATAATTATTTACAATGTTACTGACTGTATATCCTGAAAGTAATGGTTCACTCACAGTTACAGAAATTCAGCAGCATGTCAGGCAAGTTCAATCCTGAATCACCTGCATCATCATCCTCTGCCCTCTGCAAACATGGGTTCGTCTCAACACACAAACCCTTCAAAGTTATCTTTCTGCTGAACCTGCCTGGGCTCCTCTGGAAAGGTGTGTGTTCCCCAGGTTCAGGGTGGGTGGTCAGATACCAGTATGTTACTGTTAATTTCAGAGTGAGGGTGAAGTTCAAGAGGTCCTACTCAGTCTACCTGCAATCTGTTTCTTTCCCTATCTCCCATTCCGCCCTGACACAAACCTGACTTTCAACAGAGGAATATTCTTGTTCACTGCTGATTTTACAGTGAAATATTGATTTAATTTTCTCAATTAGTTTTCACTGGAATTTAAAGGACATTCAAATGCAATATGTTCTCCAAAACTCTCTTCAAAGCCACTAATTTTTCTTTTGTTTTTCTGTAGTGTTAGAAATCAACACGTTATTCTACGTTTCTCTAAATCAGTTTGTAGCCACCACCCCAAGTTACTGGTGCAGATTTCTTGATTTTGGACCATGGATCATGCATCATTTTATCTTTCAGGAGCAAGTGCATGACTTCCTGCACGGTGGTTAATAAACTAATACCTGTGGCATTGTTGACTGACTTCTCACCTGCACTGGCTTTCTTTATTCTACTGATTTACAGATGAAGAGCTCCCAAGCAGACTCTGCCCTCTACTCTGCTGTATCACACACAGTGCAGCCTGGGGTGAGGTCATGCAAGCTCAGCACCCTGTGTACTTGTAAGATAAGTCTATTTAATGCAGTACTCACTCAACAAATATAACTAATGACACAAATATAACCACAGGTATTTCGGACCTTGAGATTTGAAAAAAAAAAAAGAAAAATATTGGTATTTTAAATAATTTGATCATTATGGGAGTCATAATACAATAATATAGTGTGTGAGAGTGTAAATACATATGACAAATTCAGTAGGTGATGGATCATGAGACAAATCCATGTTAAACACCTTGCAGTTTTTCACCCTTCCTACTGACTTTTAGGCACTTCACAAGATGTTGCCCCAAGATGTTGCCAAAATTAGCCCTAGGAAATTTTGTCAAATGCAAGATGGAAAATAAAAATGTGTTTAGGATCTGCAAGCTGGCATAGAACTATAGAAACATGTTTTTGGATTCTGTTTTTTGAATACTGCTTTTGTCTTCCCAATAGTATTAGTAAATTCTCCAGTAAATAGTTTGAATCATATGAGCTTAATTAATGTCCTTCTTTGCTTATGTGTTTTAACTCCAACTTGAAAAATTCTTCTCAAATTTGACTTACTGTTCTCATGGATCAGTCCCCTAGGAAATTTCAGATTTTGGATATGATACAATAAATATATGCATCACCACCTAAATTTCATAGGTCCTCAACATACTATTGGAGATCTACAAAATATGATTACTTTATAAACCTAAGCTTTTTTATTAGATATAAGCTTTATTACCTGTAGTTTGACCTCAATAATTTTAGAGCATTCAGATCTCCATTTTCTTTTATTTAATATATTTTTAAATTGTGTTTTATTTCTTCTAATTAGTTATACATGACAGTAAATTGCATTTATTCATTTTTATAAGTCATACATAAATGGAATATAATTTATAATTTTTTTTTATTGTGCATACCATAAGTTCACATTGGTCATGGAGTCCTATATGTACATGAGGTAATAATGTCTGTTCACTCTACTATCATTCCTCCACCACACCCCTTCCCCTCCCTTCATTCCTAGTCTAAAGTAACTCTATTCTTCTCTGGCACCCCAGTCTCATTGTGTATTACATCCACATATCAGGAAAAACTTTCTCCTTTGGTTTTTTGGGTTTTGCTTATTTCACTTAGCATGATATACTTCAACTCCATCCTTCTACTAGCAAATGCCAGAATTTCATTTTTCTTTAAACCTGAGTAATATTCTATCACACACACACACACACACACACATACACACACACACACACACACACACACACACACACATTCTCTTTTAAGGGGTGAAATATTTATTGAAAATTCCCTCCTAAAAAAACATGAAATGGGGCATAAATAAAACACAATTCAGGTAGGCTCAGGTTCAGAAAAAGAAGTAGGAGGAGAAGTTAGCACATGTTTAATGCCAGAATTATGAAGAGGGAGTTCTCCAACTTCTTTCCTCTATAAGGGAGAAAAGCTGGGAGTTTTCCCTTTTGTTCCTTCCCTTGATGGTATTTACAATTAGGAAGAGTATGGAAAACAGATTGCATTTAATAATGCAAAGGATTGCATGGGTTGTAAGACACAGGAATTAATTATTTTCCAAATTATTTTTTCCTATTTGCAGTTATGATCTATTGCTATTGATCAGCCATTGAAAAATGCAGAGGGGTCCTTTGTCACATCCTGAGCTCCATAATGTGCTTCCAAAGGATGTGTGACCTTATTTTTATGTTATTCTCATTCTCATCGCACCTGACATACCTTTAATATGAAATGTGAAAACTTATTGAAAAGGAGAACATAATTGTGATCATAATTGTGATTGTGAACTTGATGAATTCAAAACCCTTCAGTGAAAATACAATTTTAGATGCTTTATTCCATAAGCTACTGAAAAATAAGAATGCATGTCATTTGCTAAGTGAACTCTTTCCTACCTTCCTGTCACCTGCCAGTTGTTTGAGATTTTGTCTTTTTTAACTTAATATGAATGTATTTCTTTGTCATCTCTTACCTGTGCCGATATTTTTGTCCATTTTCTGAATGTGTGGTAAGTAAAAGTAATCTGAAAAGAATAATTTTAAATCCATAAACAACAGCATGAAGAACTATCACATGCCTTCTTTCTTCCAGACAGTGTGCAGACATCCATGACTGTGCAGGTACATTACTATGGAAGCATGAGGAGTCATAGCAAATACTACAGTGTTTACAAAACTTCTCTGTGCCTCTTTTTATTTGAATAATCAACCATTCTTTTCCTTGGTCAGCTTACTCTCTTGATAAGACAGCAAATTTTCAGCAGAATAAAAATGAAACTTCAGATGCAATTACATTCTAAGGGCCAAATACGTCTGAGTGTCACTGGTTCTCTACAGGGGAGCAGAATTAGTATTTGCAGTTAGCTCCTTAGCTTCTCCCATCAACTGTGTCTGCAACCAGTGTGGATCTGTCCAGCCAGCTCAGTGCCATGCAGGATGTGGAAAGTTCAGTTGCCTCTGCTCTCTGTGAACCTGGTGCCTTGCAAGATAGAGCAGGGCACTGGGATCCCAGAGCTCAGCCTGTAGAGACAGTTGTAGGGGTGAACCCACCACCAGGCAGCAGCATCTCCAGAGTCCAGGAGAGAGACACTGACCACCTGCCAGCATGGCCAGGGGATGATAGTGGAACTCCTGTGCTGGAGTTCCATCACCAGAGTTGTTGCTGAGAAATGAGTAACACTGAGGAGAAACCAATGGTGCTCACTGTGTTTTCATCTCCATGCTTCACCTCAGTGTGAGTTAGGGGCAGAGAAAGATTGGATGGAGGCAAAGGAAATCACAAGTCAGCTGAAAAAACAGGCCACACAACTTCACCTGTAATTCCTCATTTAGCATCTAGGGTCCTTGACTACAAGATGTTATTTCAAAAGGTCTTGGCAATCCTGCCCTTTGGCTCTGTGAGTTGCTGAGCATGGGGGCTCTCATTTTCTTTGGCTCTCTTACTGCAGGCAGCAGTTTTTCTTGGGTAACAGTCCATGCTACTTGCATCTGTTAATTCCTGGGGATTCCATTCCAATATTGGTTTCACCTTCAAAACATAACCTATCAGCAGTCATGGGCAGGCTGCAGAACCTGACTCTCCTAGGAGCTTTGGAGACCTTTCTTTGAAATGACTGTGGAAGCATCCATGACTTGAGTCCCCTGCATTCCTGCAGAGCCAACACCACATAGGCCACGCTAAATTCTGCTGCCAGCTCACACCATAGTTGGGTCCCTGAAATTATTGCAACATTGGTTCCTGAATGTTTATCTGAATGAGCATGGTAAACCACTCCCAGGGACCCCCGAGAAAAGAGGGTGTTCCCACTACACTTCTCAGGAAATATTTTGATCTGCATTCTTGAGTATGGAATGTGTGTGGTCTTGCAAGTTCTCAGATGCTCTCAGTCAGTTTCCCATTGTGTCTGTTTGAAATGCTTAGCATCTCTTTGGGGGATGAAATCTTTTTAAAACCACACCTTTGTAGGCCACAGGTTTTTATAAGATTCCTTTAAAACTCTGATCGAATCTGTTTTTTAACTATTAATATAAACAACTGCTTTATTTTTTAAATATTTTTATTTGTTCTAATTTGTTATACATAACAGTAGAATGCATTTATGCATTTCAATAAATCATACATGAATGGAATATGATTTCTCATTTTTCTGATTGTACATATTGTAGGATCACATTGCTCATGCAGTCACATATGTATATGACATAATAATGTCTATTTCACTCTACTATCCTTCCTACCACCATGCCCATTCCCTCACTTTCTTACAATTCTCTTTGTCTACGGATTGATATAAATATTCTAAAGGCTTTATAAACATAGAAAATTCTGATGGTTGTTGTATAATATTTCCAGTCATGAACATTACCTTAAAATGCAATATAGAATAAGATACTACATTGTCTTTTTAGTTGTTATACTCTCATCAAACTTCTAACTATGGACTCTTCTAAGTCTTTTGTCATCTGAAGTTTTTGTTCTATGAAGAAATAAGAAACAAAATAATGAAAAAGACTCTAACCAGCACTCTTAATTATGGTTTCCTAACAAGGGTAGAATTAATATTTTTGAAAAGATTCCTTTCCAATATATATCTTTGACATAAATGATATTGCTATAAAACTCTCTTTCTTAGTTCAAAACTATTACACAAAGTAAATGTTTTTGCCAAATTCTGCAGAAGTTCAATACCACACCTAAAAGAGAACAGGGTTTTGTGTTATTGGACACAAAGTGTGGGACATTATTAACTCCTTATATGAGCCATATCATGAGCCACATCCTCAAACCCTTTTTGTGTTTTATTTAGAGACAGGATCTTACTGAATTGCTTAGGGCATCCCTAAGTTGCTAAAGGTGGTTTTAGGTTAACAATCCTCCTTCATCAGCCTCCTGAGCTGCTGGGATTACGTGCACGGTGCATCTTCCCAGGCAAATTAAAACATCTTAAAGTATCAATTAATCATTCAAAATCTTTGGGGGAACATTAGAATATGTAGAAGGAAATGAGAGGGAGGGTGTTATGAAACATGGTGGAATGAGACAGACATCACTACCCTATGTACATGTATGACTACACAAATGGTTTGAATCTACATTGTGTACAACCATAGAAACAAAATTATGTACCCCAATTGTGCACAATGAATCAAAAGGCAGTCTGTAAAAAATTAAAAGCTAAATAATAAAACATCTTCTTCAAGATCAATAAATAATATTAGGCATGGTGTATGCAACATAATTTCTTTCTACATTTATACATTAAGTATAAAATTAATTTACCCAGGTAGTGTAACTCATAAAAAATTGATACAAGTTACTCTATAGATGGTAGAGGGATGTGTGGAACAGAGGAGTTTGCAGACCTCTTCTGGGGTTCTCTGAAGGTCCTTCTGCTCTGGCACAGAACATTGGATTACTGAGATCCAGGAGCCACAGGACAGTCTGTGGATGGAGCTTGTGTTCTGGTTGGGTCACGTTAGGGCAAGTCAAGGCCTCCTCCTTCAGTCAGCGCTGGGGTGCTCATGGGTTCCTACTACAAGAAATCTTTTGTCTGAAAACCTTAAGTAGTGCCTTTATTAGTTAACCACTTGTTTATGATTTTGTATTTTCCTAGGTATTAAGTATATTTATGTTTTTCTCCACTTTTTTTCTATTAGTGAAGGGGTGAACAAAATTGATTTTCAGAATTTGGAATTTAATGTATTGATTGTGATAATACATTAATTATTTTTCACAATGTCATATAAGTAATCCTGGAAACTTGACCTTGGACAGAAGTGAGTTATTAATAATTCACAAAGCATATCCAAGTGAGAACACTGAAGTGTTTGGAGAGAAATAACTGAGAGATACTGAAAGGCTGCACCAGACATGTGTGGTGGTGCACACCTGCAGGCACAGTGCATCAGGAGACTAGGGCAGGTGTGTTGGGGTCTCCAAGCCAGCATCAGCAAGTTAGGAATGCCCTGAACAACGTAGCAAGACCCTGACACTAAGTTAAACACAAAAAAGGGCTGGAGATGAGCCCTTGGGCTCAATCTTTGGTAACAACAAACAAACAAAAACCAAAACAAAAAGTCAGAAGAAAACCCCAAAACAAAACCAAAACACAAACACTGCCACAAGGGTTTAGGGAACAATTACAGTGACAAGATTTCTTTAAGGAATCCAGTAAACTGAGAGCAGTCGAAGAGTTGAACTAGGTCAGAAATTTAGCCAGACAACTACGGTCCCTCTTTTCATAATTTTCACACGTGACACATTAGCATGAATATCACTTAAGTAAGATGTGTGGAAGGTGAACCTTCAGAGCTGACCTGCGACTCAGCCCCTAGGCCTGTGCCCCCACACTGGGTCACTCATGGACATAATAAAAGACTGGTGTCCATCATGGCCAAGGGAGCACAGGGTGTTCTTCCCAGTGAAAGGATTTGACTATGGGGCCAAGGGCTGTGGTCACCATGGTCTTCTGTATACTTCATGAGCAAGGAATTTTTTCCTTTCTCATGTGCCAGATAGATTGGTCAGAACTTCTTTAGGATTTGATATTTGAATATTTTCAAATTACATTTATACAATTGTGTATGACTATGTTTACAAATTTGTTTGACACTTCCTCTGAATAGGGGCAGATTATGTGAGTGTAAGTTACCTTCAGATTTGATAGCTAAAGTTTTCCTCTGTGACATATTTGATACATCTTTAATAAATATAACCATGAAAGATTTATGCAATATATTGATTATTTTTAATAATTAAGAGATGTATTGATAAAAGTACATATTTTATAAATGATCCATGGAAATAATATGGTAAATCACAAAAATTACTTAACGAAATAACTCCTATTCTAGTAAGGTGATACTATGGCAAGTAGTATAACTTATAAAACCAGATATGAAGAGCATTTGATCTAATCTTGAACTCCACTCACTAAAATTAGGATAATGCTGAAACCCATTTTATCTTTTCCCTGAGAACAGCTGCTTGACTCTCCTCACAGCTTCCTTTACCTGTTTGTTCCTGAGACTGTAGATGAGAGGATTCAAGAATGGAGGAACCATGGTATAAAAGGCAGAGAGAATGATGCTCTGCAGTGTGTCAGAGGTTGCTGAAGGTCTCATGTACACACCTGTGACAGAAATAAAGAAGACAGACACCACGAGGATGTGAGGAATGCAGGTGGAGAAGGCCTTCCCTGTCTCTCTGGTGGGAAATTTCAGCATAGCAGAAAATATGCGAATATATGACATGGTAATAAAAGTAAAGCAACCGCCACAGACCACCACAGCAGAGAAAAGAAGAAGGACCATGTTGCTGGTGGTGTCAGAGCAGGAGAGCCTCAGCAGAGAGGGGAGATCACAGAAGAACTGATGGACGACGTTTGACTGACAGAAGGACAGCTTGAAGGTGTTCCCAGTGTGCACACCTGCATATACCAGGCCACTGAGCAGGGAAGCCAGGGTCAGTTGGACACAAAACTGAGGGTTCATGATGATGGGGTACTGGAGGGGCTGGCAGATGGCCACATAGCGGTCCCAGGCCATGATGGAAAGAAACAGCATCTCCACGTATGCACAAAAAATGACCAAGAAAATCTGGGTTGCACAGCCACCCACTGAAATGACCTGGTTGCCAGTGAGAGAGTTGACACAGGCATTGGGGACAGTGATGGAAATGTAGCACATGTCCAAGATGGACAGGTTCCTGAGGAAGAAGTACATGGGTGTGTGCAGGTTCTGGTCAGCAGTGGTGACAGTGATGATGAGCAGGTTCCCTAACATGGTACCCAGGTAGGTCACTGTGAATACTGTAAAATAGAAGACTCTCATATTCCAGCCATCAGGAAAGCTCAGGAGGAGAAATTCAGTTACCATGGTAGAATTGGCCATTTACTGGAAATTCATGTTGTCTGGGAAGATAAAGATATAAAATGGGAAGCAAAGCATGATAATGCAATTACTCTACATATTCATGTCTAGTGCTTTCTTGTATTTTGAGCTTCTTTCTCATCAGATGAAAGGTCACTCTTGGTTTTCTGATGTGTTTAATCATTTCTAATCAGAGAGAGCCTCCCAGTGCAGGTGTGGAGGCCTGCATTCCAGGGTCTGGGTGTGACCTGCAGGATTGTCCTCAGCTCCTCCATCATGCCTCCCATGAACTCCTGAAACTCCCATGCACTTGCAGGGGCTGCTCACCTCTTCTCCTGCAGGGCCACCTGTGTGACAGTCTGTATTTTAATTCTCTACAAGCTAGTATCTCTCCTTTTTTATGAATAAAATTTTTACAATATTTTGTCATTGCATCCACACTTAAAATTTCAAATTATAATCCATAGTTCAAATTATAATTAATTTTAATTTATTTTGTTGGAATATGTATGTAACCTTGGAGTACTTATCTCCATGAATGTGAAAAACTTTGCTCACGAGGAAACAGTCTCTAATAAACAGCCATTCCCATATCAGGTCTGCAAGTCCAGTGTCGTGAACACTGAGGATATCTGGCTGCATCTGTTTTGTCTTCCTCAGTCAGAATCTATCTGTCGTTTCATAAATTTGTTTGCAAAACAATCTGTGCATTTTTAAGCATGTGGTAATAAACATTTTTTTATTGTTCACCTTCATTTTTATTTAAATATACTGATCTTTTAATACAATAAATAAAATAACTCTACAAAGCAAATATTTTACAGAAATATAAAAATGCAAGTCTATTTCATAATTAAGCAAAATTAACTTTTAGACACAAAATTTTAGAAATCATGAAAGAATGAGACATGAACCCAAGACAGAAATAAATAAAAATAACAAAAACACACATTACATACCACTTTAATTGGTCTTGTTTCCAACCTATTGATTAAGGCCTGAGTTTCAGGAATCCTACTTTCGTTACGAAATGGAAATATGTAGTTTGACTGTACCCAATATATATTCAATTAGACAAATAATCTTTCAAAATAATGTAATACATGCATCACAGAGAGACACACACACACTCACACACACACACACACACACACACACGCACACATTTTGCTGAGACACCCTCTGTAACAGGGAAGATTTTTGGAATTTTCAAGTCTTCCTACTACTGTAGCAATCCACATTGAAAATATAATTCTAAGGGGCTGGGGAGATAGCTCAGCTGGTAGAGTGCTTGCCTCACAAGCATAAGGCCCTGAGTTTCGATCCCCAGTACCACAAAAAATAAAAAATAAAAAAATAATTCTGCTAGAGAAATAACATGATGAGTGGCATTATTAGATATATCTAGTTCATTTGTATTATGTTTCCAAAATCGAGTTTAGGAAAAATTCATTTGAAAATGAGAATTTTAAGCCTATCATGGCAGCTTGAAGAACTATCACATGAGGTACTTGCAAACACTGTGCAGACATCCACCACCCTCCAGGTACTTTACTAATGAAACACTAGGAATCACACAAAATTCTACGGTGTTCATAAGACATCTCCTTGCCTACTATTCTTTGCAGAATTTATCCTTCATTTCCAGAGCTATCTGACTCTGGATGAAATTACAATTTGCTGAGCAGAATAAAAATGAGTCTCAGGTGCTGTTGGACTCTAACTGCCAAGTACTCACTCCTGATTGCTACCGTTCTCCATGTGTGAGTAAGACCCTGTCTCTCCTTGGCTGCTCCCATCAACTGTGTCTGCAATCATTGTGGATCTGTAGAGGCAGCACAGAGCCATGTGGGATGTGAGGAGCTCAGTCACCTCTGCTTTACGTGAACCTGGTGCCTTGCCAGTGGGAGCAGGTTCCCCAGGAGCCCAGATCAGCCTTCAGAGACAGCAGGAGGTCTGAGCAGAGCACCAGGCAGCAGCATCTCCAGAGCCCAGGGGAGAGGACCTGGTCACGTGCCAGCATGCACAGTGGATGACACAGGGGAATTGTCTGCTGAGCATCACCCTAAGTCATTGCTGAGAAGTGAGTAGCACTGAGGAGAGGCTAGTGGGCTCACTGTGTGTTCTCATCTCTGCCTCCTTCACCTCACTGTGAGTTAGGGGTGTTTATGGGATCAGTTAACATTAGGGTGGTGAAAACTCTCACTCTCTCACCAACCTCTAAGTGGGAAGCATCTAAAAATGGCTGCAATTCAGCAGTAAACATCCCTGTCATTGAGATGGAATCTACATGACATAAAATTAACCTTTGTGCCCGGCACAGTGGCCATAAACCTGTATTCCCAGTGGCTCAGGAGGCTGAGGCAGGAGGATCATGAGTTTAATTCAGTGTTATCACATCACAAATTTATAGATCTTCCAACTCTATCTTGTTCCTGAATATTTGTATCACTCTCAATGAAACATCTACCCATTGTCCCTACTTACTCAAAGCCACTAGGTATAATTTCCAAGTTTGAATTTCTATCCTAGATGTTTTGTATGAGTAGAAGCATTCGATATGTGTTTCTATTTTATGAGTTGACTTGTACCGATGTTTCTAAATTAGTCCACAATTGTAGCATTTATAGCTATTTCATTCTTTTAAGGATGAATAAGATTCCACTGTATGTGTACATTGGCATTTTAAATTTTCCATATATCCACCCATGGACATTTTGTTCCTCTTTCCTGTTAACATAGAGTGGGATATCTTAGTCACTGTCTGTTGGACCTTGTTGCCTCCTGGGATAGGTGTAATTATCTGTACCTACTACTTGGGAATAGTTTGTTTTGTGGAATGTGACTTGAATAGTTGAAATTTATTTCAGTTCCCTGGTGTGGCTTTGGGGACACTTGTTATCACTTATTTTTTAATGTGTGTTAGAATTATAGGGAAGTCATGAGCTCCTGGTATTTTCCTTACCGGGAAATTTTTATTACTGATTCAAATATATTGGTCATTATTTATATGTAAGTCTTACATTTTCTCATAATTCAGCCTTGGCATGTTATATGTTTTCCCAATTTACCCATTCTCCTCTAGATTTTCTAATATGCTGGCATGTTCTTCATAAGAATTGCTAATGGTCCTTTGCATTTCTGTGGTATAAGTTATACGGTCTTCCTTTTGTTCTCTGTTATTTTATTCATCTTGGGTCTTTTGTTGTCAGTGCAGCTAAAGGTTTGTTGATTTTGTTTGTATTTTCACAAACAACTTATTTTTTCATCGATATCTCATATTGTTTTTAGTGCAAATGTCATATGTTTCTACTCCTATGTTTATCGTTTTCTTTGTATTTTTTTGAAGTATAGTTTGTCTTTGCTTTTGTATTCATGGTAGAGTCTGTACTTAGAGTTTTTCTGCTTTTATGATACAGGCATTAACTGTTACACCTTCTTCTTTAACAGTGCTTCATGTATGACATAGGATTTGCTCTGTTATGGTTCTATTTTCATTTAGAGCTTTAGGAAAGTTGGTGTTTTCTAATGGCATCTGTCTCTCATTTAAAGTTACTTTATTCTTGATTTTTTAAAAGGAATTTGATCATCAGGAAAAAATCCATGGACCAATTTTTTTCCATAATTTGGAAGTGAGGAAGAATGATCAACCAACAAAATTTTCTACATGTAAAATGGCATACATTTTCACACATAACAAATACATAGGACACAGTTCAGGCAGCACCAATGTAGGTTGTTCTCAGGTTATATTTGTGCAAGTATTTGATGGACAAATTTGTTCACATGAGGTTGAACTAATTTTGTTCTTGTCAGCCATATGTGAGCACACTGATTTCTCTCAACTATAGCTATGGGAGTTTCACCAACTGACCTAAAGTATATGGCTACTGAATATCATTTTACTTTCTTTTTTTATTTGATTTATCCATGTGTAAGACAACCCCCACCTTCAATCACAGACCTTGATGGAATTTTCCTCTCTCCTCTAGTTATTCAGAGACTCCCCTTACACTGGGAGTCCTCACAGTGGGGATGAAAGCAGGAAAATCCAGTCTATGAGTTTCATTTCTTCTGGGTTCTTATCTCCTTCACTGTCTCTTTTGCTCTTTCCACATCTTTTCTCTGCCTGGCTCAATGTCCCCAAACAGACCAGGGAAGTTGCAACACAAGCCTGAGTGGCCCCTGTGCCCACAGCACCTGAGCCAGCAGTGGGCACAGCAGCTAATACCACCTGGTCCAGAGGCCTGAGTCCATCTACCTTTTCTTTTTTAATTTCAATTATCAACATCTTTTAGTTTTAAGTGCACAGATAGTTCACTGCTTAGGTGAAATGTAGTCCTAAGCAGTTTATACATAGTTTTAAATACATCTTCTTTTTAGTTATACATGACAGTAGAGTATATTTTGACAGATTTGTACAAATATGGAGTACATCTTATTCTATAGGATCCCAGTCTGGTGAAGTGTATACACAGTTTTGATACTATTGTAAATATGTTTTTTTTTTCTTAATTGGTTTTCTGATAGTATATTATAATGAACAGAAATGACACTGTAGACAAATTCATCAACATACAATTTTTTCTCTCTCTCAACTTCTTCTGTAGTTCACTGTGTACTAATCCTCTGAGGCTGTTCCAGATTCATGTCTGGGAATTGGTGTTAGAGATTCTCTTTTCACAGTTTCCCCATGTGTGACGAGCAGTAGTTAGTACCAGTGGCTGGGTTCTTCTGCTTTACCTCTAGTCATGATCAGGACCAGCCTCACAGAACTCTTCAAGGATGCCTGCCTTGGCCAGGCAGAGCTCCCTACCAGAGCCCCACATCCTGGCATTGTGAGATCAAGCTCAGAAACCCCCATACCACATTCACGAGGCAGACCCACTTTCAGAGATCTCTTTTGCAGTTTGGAGGGGTTGTCTCTCCCCACCTCCCCAGCATTTACCTGATGTGCTTCATTTCCAATGGCAGTAGCTGCTTATCTCAGAATTTCTTTATGCAATCTCTCATTTTATTTACTTGTTTTGCCTTTCTTAGTGCTGTGTGTTTTTACATGAAGATCCATTTTAACATAATAATACATGCGTGGAACTTAATTTACTCCATTACAGTCCCTGCTTCCCCTCCTTTCTCTCTCCTCCCTCCCCTGATTCCTCTTCCTATATTCTGCTGGTCTACCTTATCCTCATTTATTTATTTTTATTATGTGCATTACAGATCTACATAGAGGTGGAATTCACTGTGGTATATGTACACATGTACGTGACCCTTTACCCATACCTTCTCCTTTTCTCTGAATCTCCTTCTTCTAGCTGACTGACCTTCCCTAGGTCTTTATGATATCCAACCCAACTTTCCTCCTCACTTTGCTTTGGATTCTGCATATGAGGGAAAACAATGGACCCTTGACTTTCTGAGTATGTCTTATTTTACTTAGCATGATGTTTTCATCTTCCATTCATTAATCAGAAAATGCCACGATTTCATTATTCTTCATGAATGAATAAACCTTTATTGTGTGCCTATATCACATTTCCTGTATTTGATCAACTGTTCTCCACCATGCAGGCTAGTTTCATAACTTGCCTTTTGTGAATTGTGCTTCCACACACACTGATGTGGCCATATCACTCCAGTATACTGATTTCAGTTCTTTTGAATAAATACCAATGAATGGGGAAGCTGGGTCATACACTGATTCAATTCCTAGGTTTTTTACAGAATCTCCATACTGCTTTCCAGAATACTTGTGCTAATTTGCAGTCCCACCAAAAATCTACTAGGGTACTTTTCTGCCCATACCTTTGACCATATTAATTATTTGTATTCTTGACAATTCCCATTCTGACTGGAGTGAGATGAAATCTGTATGTAGTTTTTCACTTGTATTTCCCTGATTACTAAAGATATTAAACATTGTTTTTATATTTTTGCTGGTTAATTTTTTTAAAGAAATGTCTGTTTAGATCTTTCACTTTTTATTGGGTTATTTGAGTTTTGGTGTGAAGATTTTTTACTTCTTTATATATTCTGGATGTAAATTCCCTGTCAGATGAGTAGCTGGCAAGGATTTTCTCCTATTCTGAATGCTCTCTCCTCACCCTATTTATCATTTCCTTGGCTGTGTGGAAGGGTTTTAACTTGATGCTATTCCACTTATTCATCATTGGTTTTTTTATGTGAGCTTTAGAGGTCTTTCTAAGGAAGTCAATGTCTGTGCCAACATGATGGTATGTTGATTCTATGCTTTCTTCTAGCAGCTACTAAGTTTCTGGGAATATTTCTATGTCTTCAATCCATTTTGATTTGACTTTGGTACAGGGTGGGAAATAGGGACCTAATTTCATTGTTCTACATGTGGATATTCAGTTTTTCTGGTTCCATATGTTAAAAAGTTATCTTTCCTCCAAAATATATTTTTGGCACTTTTGTGAAGGGTTAGATGACTGTATATGGATTTGACTCTGTGCCTAATTTCTCTTCCACTGATATTCCTGTCTATTTTGATGCCATTACCTGCCAATTTTTGTTGGGAGAAATCCTAGTTCTTGGCTCGCAGCAGTTAATTTCTCAAGTGTGTAAACTTGCAGAGAGGAGCATTCCACTCTGACCACCTAGTAATATAAACAGCTGCCCACAAACTTACCTAGTGTTACCAAGGGAACCCATATAGGGTCCTGGTGGTCTGATCCCCCATGGTACTTGTGATTGGGCAAAAAGTTTATAACATGTATGTTTTTTCCTGCAATAAAAGAGTTTGCAGGCAGCTTGCCACAGCCTGCTTCTAGCCAACTGTGACTGGGTTCTGACTCTGTGACTCTTACCTTTGCCTGAGCTAGCCTGGCACCCCCTACAATTTTTGTCACTGTAGCTCTGAAGAATGATTTGAGATCTGGAGATGTGATGCCTCCCATGTTGCTCTTCTTCCTCAGGTCTTCTTTGGCAATTCTGAGTCTATTGTTCTTCCAATTGAATTTAAAGACTTTTTTTCGTAGTTCTGTGAAGAACATTATTGATATTTTGATGGGCATGACACTGAATATGTGTAGTACTTCTTGTAATATGATCATTTTGACAATACTAAGTCTGCCTATCCAAAAACTGGGAGGTCTTTCCACCTTCTAAAGTCTTCTTCTGTTTCTTTCATTGGTGTTCTATAGTTTTCATTGTGGAGATCTTTCCTCCTCTTGGTTAGATTAATTCCCAAATATTTAAAAAAAATTTTTGAGGTTGTTGTGAATGGGAGAGTTTTATTGATTTCTTTTTCAGCATATTTATTATTGGACTATAGGAAAGCTATTGATTTTGATCTTTTATCCTACTACTTTTCTGTTGGAGTGTTTAGAGTCTTGTAGATACAAAATCATGTCATCGCCCAAGAGAGATAGCTTGCCTTTTCTTTTCTTACATGTATCTCTCTCCTTTCCTTCTCTTTCCTGATTGTTGTGGATAGACATTCACAGAGCATGTAAAATAAAAGTGGTGGGAGTAGACATCCATGATTTTTCCTGATTTTAGAAGAAATACTTTCAATTTTTCTCCATTTGTTTTGAGGTTAAGTTTAAGTGTGTCATATATATCCTTTACAATGTTCAGGTAAGTTCCTTCTATGTCTATTTTCTCCAGTATTTTTAAGATGAAGGGGTGATGATTTTATCAAAGATCTTTTCTGCATGTATAGAGATGATCATGTGATTCTTGTCCTTAAATCTATTTATTCTGTTCATGTGGTGTGTTGCATTTACTTAATGAAACTTGTTAAAGCAACTATGCATTCTTGGGTTAAAATCTCCTTGGTCATGGAGTATTATCTTCATGATGTATTTTTGAATGTAGTTTGCCAAAATAATTTTAGGGATTTTTGCATTTATGTTCATCAGGGACATTGGTCTCTCATTTTTTTCCTTGATGTGTCTTCGTCTTGACTTGGTGTCATGGTTATACTGGCTTCATAGAATAGAATTGGGAGTGTTCCCACTCTAAGTTTCATGGAATAATTCAAAAAGAACTGGTACTAGTTCTACTTCAAAGGTCTAAATGGTCTTTTGCATCCTGTATTTGCTCTCTTAATTCATTCCTTTGATGTTATTGAAACTTTTATGTTTTTGAATATTTTAATACTCAGATTTTTACAATCTTTTCTAAAATTCCATCCACGTCCATACTTGTGGTATTCCTTGTTGGTGGACTGGGAGTTTGTGGGGAGGTTTGTTTGCTTGTTTGCTCATGTTTTGGGAGGTGCAGAATGTGCACTTTAGTTGAGATGGACCCCACTTCCTGTGTTAAAAGTGTGTCCTCTTCTGTGAAGTGATTTTTTTGCTCTAGGCACTTCTGTCTTTGTTACATGAGTAGATGCCCAGGAATTAGCATCAGCTTCCTCTGGTTGTGCTCAGATCCTTGTTGTTGTTGTTTTCTTCTCTATTCTACGTGGTGAATTTTATTTGAGGCTCTATTGGGTCTAGTTGGGGAGTGGAGTGAGGTTTGCTTGCTTGACTGGGTTGTGAGTATTGCTAGGCAGCAGGATCTCTACTCTGTGAACTCCACGTGTCCCAACCACTTCCAGTCCTTCATTTCCTTTCTACAGTGTCCAGCAGTCTCCACATGGATCTTCCAACTCAGCAGAGAAACCTGGGCTTGCTAAGCAGTGGAGAGGAGCTGGAAATGACCACGAAGAATGGTTGGGAGCCCTTTTCAACAGGTTCATAATCCCGGCTAATCTGGAACCAAGACCCCATATTAAATTATCTTGGATGAAATGCCTGACGTCCATTTCTCTCTCCCTGATACAAATGGATGCACAGCTCTGTGTCACTCAAAATCCAGGCCCCTTTCTTTTGGTCCCCCTTTCAGGATGCGCTCAAGCCACACCTCCCTCAGCATATTCCTTCCTTCAACTCTTCTCTGTCCCAACTCCTGTGAATTGAACTTACCTCCTAACCGCCTACAACACAGTTCCTAACAGTTCCTATCTCCTTGCAATCCCTTTTCTGTGTAAGTTCGCAGTCTCCACCCAGCCTTCATTTACACAGCCAGAAGTCTTGAGAGAAACTGTGAAATTTCCTTTCTCAAAGCAAGAATTGTTATGGGGCCGCACCTGGGTAGTGTTCTATGTGCCCTCTACTTCACCACACCTGCACCCGAATCAGGTGGGTCCAAGTCCCAGGCCACATCTGCAATGGGTAGACAAGCAGACCCAAAGCGTGGGTGGGGCCTGGAGGGCGCAGTGGGCAGAGAGTGAGGGGCGTGGCCCCAGCCAGGCTGCAAGTCAGGGGCATGGCCCAGAGGGAGGATCGCAGTCTCACCATTCAGCAGCTGCTTCCCCCAAAGCTCTGACCTCTTCCTCCCCATTCCCCGTGGTGACTGGGGCTCCTTTTCATGGACCCACTGATGCCACTCTTTTCAGAGCTCCAAACTCCACCCAGATTTAGATTCTAACTATAAATGAGGTTGCATCAGAGTAAGGCAGATGGTGGCTTTGTGAGTGTGGTTAGCAGGAGCCACGTGATCACTAACCAGCGTCGATATCTATTTTCCCACTGCGTCTGAGTTACCTGTTGAAATATAGCAGAAACAAAGAAGAAAAAGAGAAAAATAGAAATCATGCTCACCAGCCCTGGAGCAACTCCATGGGCCCAGTTGGCTCTGTGCAGGTGAGGAGCATGTCCACCAAGCTTGTCTGGTCTTCATTCAGAGTTTTGTTACATGATAAATCACGGAGCACAGTGAAGCCATGGGCATGTCTGTCGTTTGCTTCTGCTGGCGTTTCCTGAGCATTTTCTTTAAAGGCACAGAGTTGCTGCCCAACTGTGGCCTGTGGGTAACACAATAGAGGAATGCAGATGCCCAGTCAGGAGCAGCTTCCTGCACAAGCTGCTGGAGCCATGAACTGGGGACACTTACAGGCTAATGCTGATAAATTTCTGAATACAGTGTGGATTAGCATGAAGAGAGACTCTGAGCTTTAAACCTGAGGGGAGCTCCAGGGATCTGGTTGGCCAATACACTGGACATCAAGCAACCATTCTTCTGTGGAAGCAGAGTTGCTTTTTTCTCTCTTTGGAAAGATATTTTTGATGGTAGTTTTCTTCCTGGTTAAGACAAGCTCAGCAGTGAAATAAGAAAAGGCTGCAGCTGAAACAAATTTGAAAATTTTCCTGCTTGCTTCCTGGAGATGCCCCTTCAGAAGTGTGTTTTCCAGTCTTTTCTCTGGATGTTGGGGTGTGCCATGCTCACCCACAAGTGTTAAGCACCTGGAAGCAGTTGTCTAAGCTGTGCCATGGGGTGATTTTTGTGACTGGCATAATAAAGGAGAGCATCGCAGTCACCTTAGTGGAATGTCATTGTGCAATAAATTCCACCGGCATCTGGCAGCTTTCTTGTCATGTTGGCAGGAGGTGGTGTGACTGCCCAGGACTGTAGTTTTGTTTAATATATCAAGATTGGAAGGGATGACTGAAGAGAGGTGTGTGTCAGCTTTCCATTGCTATCACCAAAATACCCAACAACAGCAAAGCAAGGAAAAGTTTAGTTTGCTTCACAGCTCAGAGGTTCAGTCCATGGTGGACCAGTTCCATGCCCTGGGCCAGTGTCAAAGGGTGTGATGGGGAAGAGATGCTCAACCTGTGGTAGCCAGATAGCCCAGGGAGTGTGTTGGGAGGTGTCTGAAGGGAAGGTGTACCCTTCCAGGATATGGCTCCAGTGACCCACCTTCTCCAGCCTCCCCTACCTGCCTGCAGTTACTCATTCTTTCAGTCCAATCAAACTATGATGGTCTGATTAGGTGTCAGCTCTCATGATCCAATCATTTCACAGCTTCCTGCAATATCATAGAGGTTTTGGGGGTCACCTCACATGCATTCCTAACTGAGGGGATTGCAGAATGGGAGATCAGGCCAGCCTCTGTGTTAGTGATGAGTGGGCATGTACCACATGGCCACGTGCTGGGTGCACAAGTGAGGAACAACATAACCCATCAGAATTCTCTTATACCTCAATAACTGAGCCCTAGCCCATCCCAGGCCAAAGCCTGGAGGGGACCGGTACCATCATGCTGTTTGATAGGGATCAGAACCTGAGGAGGGCTTGGCAAGGTTGCCATTCCAGGAAACTGCCACTGTGTTTTCTCCTAGGAGCTGGGTGGTTTCTTGTAATGATCATACTTATAACTGAACAACTGCAAATCATATTCCCTGATTGTTGTGACAAGAATTTAACCTCAGTGAGTCTACGGAGCTTGGGCGAGGATGAGGAATGATTTAAAAATGCACCAATATCACACATAATAAATCTAAAAGTACAGAGTTTGAGGAGTTCTTCAGAAAACTGCAGTTATGGGAATTGCTCCTATGCTGACCACACCTGCCCCAGTTAATGCTTTTTCCAGTAAGACAGTCTAACAAACAGAACAGGAGACCTTTTTGTTCCCACAGTGCAAGGATCGCCTTACTTAGCTTACAAGATTGGGGGACATTTGTGGTATCCACCTAGAGGAAAACAAGGAGATAATTATAAGGACCCCCTTCCACAGAGCCACCTCTTCTCTATACAGGACTGTACAATGAAAACGGTGAACAAATAGTTATTATTAATGGTAAATGGACAAATTCCAGTATTTGTCCTTCCTTCAAAGGTTTGGACATCAAGGGCCACCCTGGAAATGTAGGACTAAAAAACAAAGAAACAGCATATACAAAGAACTAGAAAAATATTATCTTGAGATCAAATGCCCTCATCACATGTTAATTGGTTATGAGTAGTTTATGCTGGTAGGTCTCACATGTGTATCATAATAGGTAGAGGATAAATCAATGACAAAGAATAATAGGATAAAATTAATTACTCACACTGATTGTTTGGCAGTAAATAACCTAACTTAGTGTTAACTGAGTTTGTTTAGGTAATAGAGTAGACCTTTAAGGTTAAATCAAAACATAGTAATATGAGCTAAAAATTAAGTGTATGTTTTGCTTAGCAGTTTTGTAAAATAGCTTAAAACAAAACAGAGTCATTGTGCTGGCAATAGGTCTGACATCACAGGGTAAACAAAGGACAGTAGGATGAAAAGAGGAAAATATGTTTCACTTTAACATGCTTATGTGAGTAACTTTAAGTGAATATAGAAAAGTTGACCTTAATGTACCCGCTATGTGTTAGACAGCTGCTGGAGAGTGTGGTAAATGACAAATCTTGTGGTAATTTCTCTATAACTTGTATCTTGTTTAATCCTGCTTTATTTAATACTACAAAAGAAGAGCTAAGATAAATCTGAATAGCACGTGCTTCAAGTATCTCCAGGGGTCACCCATCCTTTGAGGACCCTCCGACTACCTGATGCTAGTACTTTTTCTCACTGAAGTAAACTTCGCTAAGTTAAACCAGTGTCAGATTTTCTTTAACAGTTTTCATATAGTCTGGTAGGATTTGAAATCCAGCTTCTGGTGACTACAGGACCCTTCAGAATTCCTAGAACCCAGAGATCTTACACAATAGCTGGAGGACACAAGACATAGCTGAGACATTTCAAGACCCAAGAGGCCTTCTTAACCTCTGTAGATGGGCCCATTCAGCCCATTAGGATGACTTGATTCTTTAGTACCTCCATTATGTCTGGAGATTCTGTACAAAGAGTATTTAAGATTTTGGGCTGATTAAATAGGTACATGACTGTGAAAGTGTAAAGGGTGGTCTTGAGGGAGCCCCTTGGAAGAAGCTTCTGTTGGGTGGGGATATGGTTTCCTCAGATTATGTCATTCATGCTGGTGCTATCAGGCTATAAGAATTTAACAAACTGCACAGGTAACATGCAGATTCTATAGTGAATTATCAAATTAAAATTTAAGCAGCATTCTTACTTCTCTGTTTTAGTAAGTAAACACAATTGAATCATTAAAGTAGAATGCCCAGCAACTAGGAAGTTGATGTAAGGTCTTACTTTTATCATCATTGCACCATTGGTTTAACTTCATAATGCACAAAATCATGGGCTTTTCAGTAAAAAATTCAGTTAATACCAAGATTGTTGAGGATTTATGACATCATAAAATGAATGTCCCATGTCATATTGGTAAGAACGCAAATTGGCAAAATTGTTAAGAAGTCAATTAAATAACATCTGTAAGTAGAAAAATACAATATTGATTTAAATTCCACTTTTAGAAACTTAGATAACCACCAATAAGTACACAGAGTGGGCCTGTGTGAACTGCAGTTATCATGGTGCAAACTGGAAGTAATTTGTTAATCCAATCTGCCAGTCTAAGTCTTTTGATTGATGAGTTCATACCATTAACATTCAAGGATATTATTGATATATGATTTGTATTCCTGGTCATTTTGGCTTATTTTTGGTTTTTAACTTGACTTAATTTCTCCTTTATTTGTCTATTCCTTTAGGATAGTTCCTCCCTATGCTGATTTGCATCATTGCTTTTTATGTCTTCCTTATGGAATATTTCACCAATAATGTTCTGTAGTGCTGACTTTCTATTTGTAAATTCTTTTAGCTTTTATTTATCATGGAAGAATTTTATTTCATTGTCATATTTGAAGGCAAGTTTTGCTGGGCATAAGATTCTTGGTTGGCATCGATTTACTTTCAGACCTTGAAATATATTGTTCCAGGCCCCTCTAGCCTTTAAGGTCTGGGTATATCCGTATTGGTTTCCATCTGAATGAAATTTGATTTTTTTCTCTTTCAGCCTTTAAAGTTCTATCTTTATTTTGTATGTTAGGTGTTTTTATTATAATGTGCCTTGGTCATTAGCATGTGACAAGGGAGTAAAAGTCTCCAAGAAGAGAGATAGATAAGTGGAAAATAGGATGAGAAACATATTAATAAAGAAAGAAAAGTAGGAAAATAGTAGGTACAATAGAAATAATCATATTACTACTAAATTTAAAAGTCTACAATAAAACTATACAGTACTGTTCAAACTTCCTAGTCTTCAGTAGACTGATGTCTGAGAGGAATGTGATAATGCAGTGACCCAAGAATGGTGCTGCCCCTCTAGGGATGGTGGCCTTCAGGTGGGGTGTACTCCCTGTTAGTGGGCAGGGGTGCCTCCATGTGTTGACAGATGGTCAACTGTAACACAGGTGCTAGACCTTGGCCTGCGGCCAGGCTGGGCTGGACCTGCTTCTCTGGGCTGGAACTCCCAGGTGCAGAAGTCTTGTGCAGTGGAGATGGGCTGGCCCTCCCAAATGGGGAAGTCTCATGCAGCTTGCTTGACTGGGCCTGGGTCTCTGGGCCAGCCCCCCAGCCTAAAAGTCTCATGTGGCAACACTGGGCTGGGACCCTGTGCAGTAATATCATTTTGTTGTATGGTGGAAATCGTAATGTGAGGCCCTTAATTTTGCTCATTTCTTTTCAAGAGTATTTTAGGTTTGGGGGACAGTTTTATCCTAAGTAAAGTTTACAGTACTTTTATTTATTTCTGAAAGGAAAAGAGGACAAAAATTTTTGTTAATTTTTACATTGTGTGGAGAGCATTTCATTGCCTGCAAATGGAATCCTGCTCTCAGAAACTGACACTTAATAAGAAATTGTTCCATATTGCCTGGAGTTCGTGGTTTCTGTGCAGTGGTTCACCACCAGAATTTGCAGGACCTGCTGGGGTGACCTACTAGACTAAAATGGCTCAACACCACCCCATCCTATTTCTCAGGAAGAAGCTCCTACAGCCCCCTTTGATCTGTACTACTCTAATTATAAAATAAAAATGCAGGTACCTCCATTTTGTTTGAGTCCCATATGGACAGCTCTATCAATCATGCCCCAATTTAAAAGATAATTGTCTCCTATCTTTCTTGATGATAAATAGTCTTCTTAGCCAGTATTTCATAATCAATCCATCCCTCCAACAGGAACCTTTTGCATCAACCATGTGGGAAGTGCTGAGATAACTGGAGCCTGAACTTGGGCTGTTTGAGAAGAATCCATAAGAGGTAGAAAAGTCAGGTGTCGGGGTTGTGTACGGGCCCCTGGCCCTAGGTGGGGACTGGCCAAGATGGCACCTGGCAAGCTGCCAGTGTGGTTGGAAACTGCTATTCTGTGCGCAAACAACTAACGTCACTTTGAGGAAGTCTCAGTAATTGGTCAGGGCCTCTGCATGATTCTTGCGTTATTCTTAAGTGCTCCAAGTTATACCCATATACGTCTATGTTCTCCCCACATATCATGAATATTCTGATTAGTTAATATAACCTATATAAGTGACAGTAACTTCCCTAAGAAAAGGAAGAAGAATCTGCTATTAATAAAGAAGCTTGCCACCCATCACGTCTCCGGGTCGTTCTTGCTGGCGAGAGCGACAAGTGGTGCCGAAACCCGGGAATTTCACGTGCCGCGGAGAGGTGAGTGAGGTGAGCAACGATCCGTGAAAGTGTGCACCCAGATCTGTCAGTGGACAGGGAGGTTTCCTAGAGACGAGAACATTGTGATTGTGATAAAGTTCCTAGGAACGAGAAGTTAAAGTTTCCTCAAAAAATGGGGAACGAGGTTGCTAGATGTAGAATGGAAGGTCCCTTGAAAGAAATTCTTAAAGCTAACGGCACTCCCTTAAAGACAAAAACTGCTAGGGCATTTCTGAAACAGGTAGAGGAGATTTCACCTTGGTTTCTAGAGGAAGGATTATTAAACATACCTCAGTGGGAACATCTAGGAGAGGATCTAAAGCGCTGTCCGGTAACGCTCCCAGGGACGTTAGCAGTTTGGTCCCTGGTTAAAACTTGTTTATGTTCCCCTCGGGAGGCTCTACAGAAGGCAGTAGCACAGGGAGAGGAAGTACTAGAAAAAGTGAAAGAAGAGTCACAAAAGGACTCTGTTAGCGCTCAGTCAGACTCTGATGAGAGCGAAGAGGGACTCTCAGAAATGGAGTTAAATAAAATTAGTGAGAAAACAAAGTGTTCTCAAGCAGGTTCAATTAGTCAACAGGCATTAAGGGAATTGGAGGGCATAGGGCAACAGCTAGAAGACAAAGAAAAGGCGTTACAAAAGGCTTTACAAGAGTTGAGCTTACAAAAATATGCAGTGGCGCAGTGGAAAAAGAAGGAGGAAGTGCTAACGAAACCACAGACAGGACACAAAGAGGAAGTAGAGCCTGTGGCGCACTTTAAAATAAATGAGGAAGTAACTCAGAAAGTGACTTGTGCTCCTTCAGCGCCACCTTATGGATGGCCTCCGCCCTTTAACTCAAGTCATAGTAAGGAATGTTCTTGTTCAGAGTGTAAAACAAAAAAATGGAAAGAAATCTATGGGATTGAAAGAGGGTTTTACCCTGTTATGGAAGATCAAAATCAACAAAGGTTTTACCAGCCTTTAGACTTTAAGTTGGTAGAGCAGCTTAAGGAAGCAGTTAGTACTTATGGACCACAAGCAGCGTTTACAGTATCCATTGTAGAGTCTATGTCTACCCTCTTTCTTACTCCTGATGATTGGAGCAATTTGGCAAGAGCAGTTTTGAGTGGAGGACAATATATAGAATGGAAAGTTCAAAACCAAGACTTTTACCAGGAGACAGCACGCAGAAATGCCGCTGCCGGTAATCCACAATGGAATCTAGAGATGCTGACTGGTACTGGGCCATACAGTGGTAATCAACAACAAGCTCATTTCCCTGGTGCAATTTACCAACAAATAGCCACAGCCGCTACTAGAGCCTGGAAAACTTTGCGACTAACTTATTTTCTAGGATTCTTTGTTTGTTTTGTTTTTCTTTAATGCTGTATTTTTGAGCTCATAATTTTGATCCTACATACCTAGGTTAATGATTTTTTTCTTTTTGATCAGTTCTATTTTTTATTCAACTGAAGTTTTTGAACATCTGTTTCATTGCAATGAACATTTACCTATAAAGTTACAAGGCCTTTGATTTTGTGTTATGTGTTATGTTGTGCTAATGTCATGTTTTGTCTGCGTCAAAACTGAGCGCTCTTAAAATTAAAATTTAAAAATGGATCCAAATACTTTTATTCACGTGATTTAAAAAGGTTCAATTTAAATTGGGTAAACTAATAAAAGTAAAATATCTTTGAAAATAACTTGCAAGTCTCCAGGTGGTCAAACTAATGAAATGTTAATGTTAAACAATGTCTAATATCAATTGCTTCTAGGACTTTTCTTCAGCAGGAAAGAGGCAACGGATCCTGTTCAGGACACTTGTCTGATATCTTGGTTTTTATAAAATAAATAAATTGGAGTTAACATGTATGGAATTACTCAAATGTGTTTGTAGAGACGTCTGGTTAATTTACAAAGTTAAAATGCTAATTGTTAAATAACATCAAGTACTCTTAACCCCTCAAATTCCATGGGGTATCATACTTAAACATTATTGGTGTTTTCATAGGTTGGTAAATAAAAAGGGTTTAAACTTGCTTTGTGTCATCACTAAACTAAAAACAAGGTTATTAGAAGTTATGTCCTAACAAGTGGAATTCTATATATAAAGGGTCCCAAAAGTTTCACCTGTGTTTCAATTAAGAGTACTATAAACAACAAAATATTTAATCTTATTAAAATAGAGTGATTTATCTAAATTCAAAAATTTCATAAGAGTTGTTTCAGAATGTAAACAAAAAGGGGTCAACAGATAGAAAAGACAAAATAAAAGGTTCTAGGTTTAAAATGTACTTAATAAAAAGGAAAAGAAAATGTTTCTGGGTAAGAAAGTCTGTGTGTAAGTAAAGGGCAAGTTTCAACAAGTCTGTATATAACTAAGTTGGTTGTATGTATGTAAAACAGCTAAAGCTATTTAAGGTTTTTCCTAAGGTAAAATACTAATGTTCTAATATAAGCCAAAGTTTAATCTATATGGTAAAATGACATGGTAACTTGGCAAGGATTTCTTAGAAACACTAATTTACACTTAACTTTGTGTCTCTTAAGTTTTATTCTTTAGAACAATTAGTCTTAAAAATTGGGGTGTATACAATTATGGTTAAACAACTGTTAAAGTATTGTACTGTGTTACAGAGTCTAAATTTTTCTTTAAAAACTAAATTTGGTAAGAAAAAAAGTGTCAAGGTAATTGTGAAATGGTTTCTAGTTGTATATTAAATGTGTTCATATTTTTCAGGTATACAAGTTTTAAAGCAGGAAATTTATTAAGCTGCTATTCTCCAGATAAACTTGTCTGTAATGGTAATTTTAAGCTTATAAAGAGTAAATTTCATTGGGGATTAATTTCTATCATTTAGTGTTCTATTAGAGGACCTGTTATCAATAGGATATATGTAAAATTGGTTATATTTTACATTGAGATAAAAAATTTCAAATGTAAATGTATTTCTAAACATTAGAGCCTGACTTGTTTAAAGGTTAATTTTGTGAAACATGAAAATATTTTGCCACTTTGACACACAAAAGGAAAGTTAAAAGCTCTCTCAGCCTTTCTTTGATTCATGTTTTAGATACAATGCTAAATTGTGTTAATTATAAAGTTTGTATAGACTCAGGAAACAGTATATGTAAACTACTTAATGATATTTAAGGAAGAAGCAAAGATCAACATCAGAATTAGAACACTTAAGATCTATAAAGAGTCACGCCTTACCTGAGATAAGGCTCTGCCTCTCACCTTACTACATGTTAGAGTGACTCCAAAATAAGTCAGACTTCAGCTTATTTAAAGTTATAATCAAAAGATTGGTTTTTGTTGTAAAATTACTATGATCTCAAATAGGAAATATAATGTGGTTCTCAGTCAAAATTCAAGATAGCTATTATACAAGCAGAATATATTTTTACTCTTGCTAATTTCATTTTGTAAAATTGTTACCTGGTAATGTTTTACAAAAGTAGCTGCTTCAAAAACACACAACCTAGGTAACTTATGATAATAAGCCATCACCTATAGAACAGATAGTGGTAACTTCCAGAACTAATGCAGACTCCAGTTAGATAAAAGGGTAAATAACTGTAAAGTTATGAACATTAAAGTTAAAGCCCAGTACTCTCACTTTATGACTGGTGAAACTGGCTTGCTGGATGATTAAGATCAAACTTAGAGATTGGAATTAAATACAGAAGGCAAGATAGGCCAGTATTTGGATCTTTTGCCCTCAGTCAGCCTGAACCCAGGGAATAAGAGGACTTCTCTAAGGAGTGCTTCAACTCTGGGTCACACAACCTCCTGATCAAGGAGATTGTTGAGACTAGAGGATGAGAATCACTCAGTGCATCTACTGCAGAGGAGGGTCATGAAAAAAGGGAGACATCCCTTAATGCTTCCTAAGGAAGTCACCTCATCAAGGAGACCCTGCCTAACCAATGGTACTGGAGGAGCTAAGAAACTGCTCTTCAGTTCTCTACAAGTGGCCCCTGTGGGAACTCAGCTGACTCTTTAACAAGACAGGAACCAGGTCAATTTGACCAGCTTGATCGTAGACACCCAGCAAAACAGTTAAAACCAAAATATAACCATTTTTGGGCATTTAAGAGAAATAACAGTTAAATGTAACTTAAGATGTACACTTGTGTTAGTCCACTAGAATAAAGACTGGAAGCTACAAATGAAAGAAAGATTCTTCAACATATGTGCCTGATAACTATCAAGAGAAACTGCCAGAGTCAGAAGTTTTTAGTCAGTTTAAGGCCTACAGACCTTCCTAAGCTATACAGGTAGACTTGGTCTATGTTTGCTCGTATGATTACCTAGCCCTAAGTAATAGAAGTATAGAGCTCTCTACTAAACACAGGTTATACCAATAAAGGGATATTTTACAAAAATCAGATGACATAAAGTAGCTTAACTATATTTTTTGGGATATCTATGACATTAAGAGTTAAATGTTGTGTTTACATTCCTGATAACCTGGACAATGTTAAAGTTCCCAAATAAAGGCCTTGTCCTTTCCAGCCTTTGCTAGGTCTAGTTATGGGAACAATTTCTCAGTTCTTCCACCTCCTGGTAAAAGATTGACTTCTGTCATTTTCATGATACTCAGTGGCATGTTCCAGATGCTGCAACATTTACTTTGTACTAATTTCATTTCAGTACTCATGTCTTTTTGTTCTTCTATCATAGAAGCACCCACCCCCAGATGACTTTACAACCTGCTCCTCCCCAACCAGACTTCTACCTCGGACCCCTCGATTGACCCGATTTTTAAAAAAAAAGGAACTCCAAACTACTTGCCCCTCACTGCCCCCTTTCAGCTTCGAAGCAGCCAGAACGACCGACGCCCCCTTTTCCTTAAAGCAGTTGGGAGTTCCTATAGCTAAAGCGGGGAATGAAGCCAGAATTAAGGACAGGTAATTAGTGTAGAAATAGGGAATCGGGTCAATTCGAGGAAATGAAGCCATGAAGCCATCTGCCTTGTAGGGTGTGCTCACTTCTCGGGACTTTTGAAATATCAGCCATGGCCCCTTTCTCCCTGCCGGGAGAAGTCTGTATTATTCCCTTTAAACAATCCAAACTATGGTCCTTACTCAACAGTACCAAATGATTAAGCAAACTGATAACCGAGGCAGGATGGACAAATGGATATAAGATTCTATCCATGATAAACAAAAAGGGGGAATAGAGGAGACCTTCAGGTCCCCTAAAGATAAACTTTCTCTTTGTCTCTTTGTTTGGGGTTTTTTAACTCTGGGTAATAAGGGTAACCCGGTGCTTTACTGGAGCTGCGGCTCAGTTTGTGTGTTTCCACGGAATAGACTAACTTACAACCTCTTTTTAGTCTCTTGGGAGGAACAATTCAACTATGTAACAAAACAACTGCTTCTCTCAATTGTACTTCAGATTTGTGCTATCTCTCAATGTTAAAATGCTTCTAGGTTCCTGCTGGCAGACTTAATGTGTGTTCCTACCTTCCTACCAGTCCCAGTCTCTGTTACAGATGATGAATTGCCAGTATTGCTGTCTAGAAACAAGAGAGATTTTGGAATCACCGCAGCAATTGTTGCCGTCGTAGTTGCATCAGCAGCCGCAGCCACTGCGGCAGCTGTTGCTTTATCGGCATCTGTTCAAACGGCTCAAGCGATTAACAGTGTCGTTGAACAAACAGCAGCAGCCTTATCTACTCAACAGACAGTAGATCAACACATGAAAGCGGGAATTCTCTTGGTGAACCAGAGGGTGGACTTACTCCAGGAACAAATGGACATTTTGCAGGAACTGTTAAGCGTAGGATGCATTTATCACCTAAGAGGACTTTGTGTTACACCCATAGCTTATCATAACTTCAGCTATGCAGCAAATTTGTCTAGAATCTTGTCTGTTCAGCTACGTTCCAACTGGTCTTACGAATTTGATAATCTTACAGCTATTCTTAGATCTCAAATTGTTAGCCTTAATGCTACTAGAGTTGATGTAGCTCCAATGTCTGAAGTGCTAAATTGGTTATCCTCCTCTTTCAATTTTGTTAAGCAGTGGGCTGGTATGGGAGCATTATGCATGCTTATGATCATTACTGTTATCTTCCTCTCATGCGCTATCATGCGTGTGCGCCAGAGTCAAGCGAGAGATCGTATCATCTTCCATCAGGCCATGGCTGCCCTAGAGGCCGGCAGCTCCCCACAAGTGTGGCTCGTGAGGCTGGACCATTGACCAGACGGGTAAGGTAGTAGGTAACGCCGTACCAACCTAAGACAGGAGCTGTAGCATGCTCTGCAGTTATCCGATGACGGGTAAGGACGGTGGTTGACCACTCCGCCTAAGACAGGCTTGGTCCCGAGCTTTTCTTTTAAAAGAAAAAAGGGGGAACTGTCGGGGTTGCGTACAGGCCCCTGGCCCTAGGTGGGGACTGGCCAAGATGGCGCCTGGCAAGCTGCCAGTGTGGTTGGAAACTGCTATTCTGTGCGCAAACAACTAACGTCACTTTGAGGAAGTCTCAGTAATTGGTCAGGGCCTCTGCATGATTCTTGCGTTATTCTTAAGTGCTCCAAGTTATACCCATATACGTCTATGTTCTCCCCACATATCATGAATATTCTGATTAGTTAATATAACCTATATAAGTGACAGTAACTTCCCTAAGAAAAGGAAGAAGAATCTGCTATTAATAAAGAAGCTTGCCACCCATCACGTCTCCGGGTCGTTCTTGCTGGCGAGAGCGACAGTCAGGTATGTGTTTGGTCCTCTCTCTCGGAATCAGAACATGTGCATGGAGTACCTTATTGAGAGAGAGTAAAGAGGGCCATCTGCTTAATAGCATGGCCTTAAAATCAGGAAATTTTAACTCTAAAAGAGAAATGTATGCAGTGTACTCAATAACGTAGTCAGAGTGGAAATTCAGTACAGAGAACACAAGGTCTACAATTCTTAAAAGTGGTACCAGACTTGGTCACTTTAAATCTTACAGACTCCATCTCAAGTCTCCCTGCCTCGTCTGCCTCCACCTTGCTGTTCCTGTCTGCTGGAGGCTGCAGAGTTTGACTATGTGACTTAACATGAAAGTAAAGCCTCACTTAGCTGAGATAAATGTGGAAATGTAAAATGCTGGGAGAAAAGACACTAATCAGGAATTCAGGGAAAGTCTCTAACTTAAGTAGAGAAAATTAATTGGCAAGTTTTGTTGTTGAAATATGGGTGTTCCTGTTACAGATCTTCATGCTGTAGAAATAGCATGGTTTCTGATCCCAGGCATGGAGGATGAAAGGTAGCAGGCAGGACGCTCCTTGGTACCACTGGGAAAGCTCAGAGATTGCCACCTGCTGCTGGAGAGCATGGCTGGATCTCTCTTAGGCAGAATCCTTCAGGACCAGACCTCCAAGATGAGAGGTGATATGGTGCAGGGATTGCAAGCACCATGGTGTGGGTTGTGGGGATTTTAAAAATGTGGCAGAACCCCATGGTCTTCTTGAGCTCAATTCTAACCCCTTTCTGCTCCACTGCACTTGAAAGCTAATTCTTCTTAATTCTACAGCATGAGGAAAATGGAATATTAAAATCTTAGCTACAATCTTAAACCTTCCTGAATAACAAGAAGTTGGAAAAACAAAATTAATATCTTTACAGGCTGATCTCGCCTAACCGCTGTGCCATGACATCTCTGTTGACAAGTTGCAGTTCACTCTTTTCACCAGTGCTTCTTTTATTCTCTCAAATAGATTATCTTTAGTCAGAGTTAAATGAGAAAAAATCTGAAGTTATGGAAGATGTTCTAATTCTGCTTTTTAATGGATTAATTTTTTGCTTTTAGGGATGATTTTAAGGATGAACAACAATCAGTAGGCAAAAAGTCAACTTCAAATCTGGCTTATCCATCAAGACAGGTCTGCTTTATGGTTAAATAATAAAAAGTTTAATCTGTTATATCTTAAATTCCTAAACAGGTTAAATCAAAGTTTTGATAAGTATCTGTTCATTACTGTGGAGCTTCACTTACAAAAGTTATAAAAATTTTCCTTTTGTATAATTGACTGATTTATAAGTGTGCACCCAATGGTTCTGTTTACATGACATCAAAATTTACTTAGAGTTCATTGAGCATGCTCACAAATTATAATTAAAATAAAAAATGGATCCAAGTAACTTTAGTTCAGGTGAATTAATAAGGTTTAATTTAAATTGGGTAAAAAAAAAAAACAAAAACAAATGCTTCCTTATAATTATCGATTTACATTTTTCCAGGTGGTCAAATAATTAATAAAATTACTAATTTCTAAAATATTTAAAATCTTTATTTATCTGCTTCTAACAGTTTTCTTCAACTGAAAAGAGATGATTTATAGAGATATTTTCATTCTTTGATGTTTGACTTTTATAATTAAGAACAAGTAGGTTAAATTTAAAGTAAATGGAATTAATTATTGAAGTATTCTTTATTATAGGAGATACTCATTGATTTACTTGAATGAAATGCTCAGAGATTTACTGGTTAGTAAAATATCATATACTATGAATGAAAACAGCAAATACTCTTAATTACAATATAATTAAAAATTAGATGTGATTATAATTTGGTTGATATAAAGAAAGTCTAAAATTCCTAAAGATAAAAAAAGAGGAAAGTAATTGAAACATTAATCTACTATCATTCCAATAAAATAATTTCTTCTGTATTTTGAGTTTTATTATTTAGAAACATTAATTTTAAAGAAATTAATATTTATACAGACTTGTTTAAACAATAACTTTTATTTTAAATACCACTTTGCATTCCATATTTCAAATTTCTCTTTAAAATCTGAATTTGGTTAATATAAAAACGTCAATGACTATGTTTTAATTAACTGTGATGATTATTACTAACTTCATATGTTAATTGTATCTTTGTTTCCAAACAAAGAAGTCTTTAAAAGGATATATTACTAATCTGATGCTCTCCAAACTGAAATACTTTACAGTAATTGTCACTTATAAACTTGTATAATAATAATTAAAAATTTAATTATGTCATTTAATATTTTAGAATTAAAAAAATGTAAGTTATAAAATTTTTATGTTATTCTCTACAGTGAGAAGTAAACCTAACTATATTTCTAAAAGATAATTATGAGATATTAGCATATTTAAAAGTTAGATATAAAAATATTTTGACACATTTCCACCAAGGGGATAAAAGCTCTCTTAATTTATCTTTCATTTTTCAGATACAATTTTAAATTATATTAATTAATGTATATTAATCCAATAATTATATTTTGAAATTTCATGAAATAGTATTTAAATAAGAAACAATTTAGTTTCAAAATTAAAATATTTTACCTAAATTTTATCAAGAAATCCACTTATGAAAAATTAGAAAATATACATGAGAATCTTTGAAAATTCTACAGTCCATGAATAACTACTATTAACATTTACTACATAACCTTCTACCCTGTTTTCCATACACATACTTGTAGGTATACATATTTTATACACATAGAATCATGTCATTTTTAAAACTTGTAAAATTATTTTAGATTGCACATAATTAATATTCTCTTACAACATTACTTTTAATTTGAAATTTTTCATCACATTTATTTAATCAAAACCTTATGTTAGACATTTAAATTATTTTTGCTACTTTAAAAGCTGATATTAATAATATTCAAACATCTGTATCTTAATAAAAATTATTTTTAACATAAATCCCTTAACATATTATTGCTAGATCAATGACATGAAATTCTAAGTCTTTTAAATATTTTATTGGATCACTGTCCTGAAAGGTACTACCAATTCTTATTCATACTAACCAATAATTTTTAAAAGTACCAATTCTAGCATAACAGTTTAATTTAAGATAATAAGCCCATTACCTACAAGACAAACAGGTTGTAAAACTGACTTTTAATACTTACACTGACTCCATTTTTGTCACTCTGTCCACTACTAGAGACAAAATCAAATCATACATTTGGTAAAATCTAGGACTTCTTTACTGTAATGCCCTCATCAACTCAATATCATTGACTTTAACAATAGGTAAATTTCACTAATTTTCCTGATCAAATAAAAATATTTATTAAGTAACTTCTTATGTTTTAAACACTTGTACAATGCTAGGTCATTGTGTACAATTTAAGACTCATGATACTCCAACTTATATCAACTTTTTCTACGATTTTGAAAAACCAAAAAGGGGCTAACAGAACTCTCTATAAACCCACTAAATCTCACAAAATTATTTCAAAAACTCTTTAACAATTCTAATATTAAAATTCCACTGCTGCTGAGTAAAACACAGAGCAATTGAATGCACCAGATTTTATAATACTGTATTATTATTAGATGCTGTATTTGTATATTTTCAAAAAACAAAACCCAGTCTGTCATTGTGGAAATAACAGAAGGACCTGGCACGTCACGTGGAAAGGATGATACACAACAAGATTTTAAGTCTCAAACCAAAATGGTTGTGGCCATGCTAACTCTGTTGAGCTGTCAGGTAAGAGAAGTCCATGGGGAAAATTATTAGACTGATTTCCCAGATCCACCTTTAATACAACCAGTGCTGTGGACTGCAGAATTCATCCCAGTGTCTATAATGATATTCAAAAGATGGGAAATCTTACAGATAAATATATTTTATCTATTCATGTTACTGTATTTAATTATACTGCCTATAGTGGGATTTACCTATATCCTGGTCCAATGACAAATATGCTGGTTATTTAAAGGTAACTTTTGAGGAAAAAAACAGCATAGGGAGTACCTAGGCCTGCTGATCATACTGACTCTTGCAACTTAAGGTTTTATGTTCAAACAGTTACTAAAATGGAACTGTCTCATAAAAAGTTCATTCTTTCCTTGGAATATTCACCAATATGTTATTGCCTTAATTGTTCTGAAGTAGAATTAGGCACCTTTTTAAATGTATGAAATGTACAAATGTTTGGTCAATACAACATAAAATCTCTAACAGTGGCAGATATGTTTTGGGTTGGTGTTCAGAAATTGGTAAGACAGTTACGTCAGAAGGTCACTTCCTCCAGAAAGGCTTAACATGGCAGCAACTGCCACTAAATGTGTTTCACATTTACTTCTTCTTGAAAAGAGCTTGCAGGCAATCATGTTTAATCTGAAATTTTAATACAGTAGAAAACCTAAGGAACTAGAAAAATAGTTGAGTTATTTAGAACTATATTTGGAATACAAAATAAGATTAGATATATAATCATTCTGATATTTCAAAACTCCGTGTAATTTAAACTACTCCATATTGTTTGGGTATTAATTTGCACTACTAGTAACCATGTAATAAATACCAAATTACAGCCCAGCAAACTGATTTTACACTAAAATGATAAGTAATTCACATTTGCAATCTAGCAATTATTTCTTAGTTGATAATAATTTGGGTTCTGTATGTTTTAGTGTATTCTTTTGGGATTATATTTTTTCCATATTCACTATATCTAGGGACATAGTTCATTGCATCAAGATGCTGTGGCCCCAGGAAGTTGAATATTGATAAAATGATTGTGATCAAATTAAATGCTTTAATTGCTACTATTACAATTATCAGTAATTAACTTTCTGCTCTCCAAATTAAAAAAAGGTTTAAATGTCATGATGATTGCAAGCATGTCTGTGTTTCTGCAGCCCAATATTATATGTCCCAATGGGACTGGGAGATAATGAAGAATCATCAGATGGATATTTGACATAGCAATAATAATAGCCTGGATATCATGGAGTTACATCATCTCATCCAGGATATTCAGAAAAGCAAAGTTGATCTCATGGACCCAGCATCTCTAGCTTATCAAATACTTCATGAATTGAATGGCTTTAATTCTCAAAATATGTTGAAACACTTTGCATGGTATATTATTGGAATGATATGTTTGCTACTAATTATTTTTGTATCATGATAACGGGTTGTCATATCCTCAGAACTAAGATTCAGGAGCTCTACGTAGCTGTCATTTATTTACATTTTAAAAAAAGAAAAATGGAGGATATCCAGTGCACCATCCATTACCCACAAATAAAACCAGGTATGGTTGAGCTTTAGACACAGAAATCTGACTCCCAGGAACTGGCAATTATGAAAAATTCTTCCAGAATACCAGGAGTGTGTGGTTTCCAGAATTTGTGGGTCTGCTGTGGTGACCTACTAGAGAAAAATGGCTTAAATCCACCCCAATCTGTTACTCACAGAAGAAGGTCCTAAAGGTCCCCCTTTGATCTGTACCATCGTCTATTTATCAGCAAAATATGGCCTTTGATCTTTGGACTTGGTTTATTCCACTTAGCATGATATGCTCCAATTTCATCCATTAACCAGGAAATGCCATAATTTTATTCTTCTTTAGGGCTAAGCAATATTAAATTGTGTATATGTACCACAGTTTCCTTATTCATTCATCATTTGAAGGGCCTTTAAGTGTGTTGGTTCCACAATCTAGATATTGTGAATTGGGCAACAATGAACATTGATGTGCTGCGTAAGTGTAGTATGCTGACTTTAAGTACTTTGGGTATAAACTGAGGAGTTGGATAGCTGGGTCAAATGGTGGGTCCATTTCCATGTTTTCTGAGGAATCTCCATTCTGTTTTCCAGAGTGGTTGTACCAATTTGCAACTCCACCACCAATGTATGAGTGTGCCTTTTCCCCGACACCAATACTTATTATTTCTTGTGTTCTTGACTATATCCATTCTAATTGGAGTCAGATGAAATCCTAAGATGGTTTTAATTTGCATTTCTCTAATTACTAGAGATGATGAGCACTTTTAATATATTTATTGATCACCTGTATATCTTCTTCTGTGAAGAGTCTATCCAGTCCGTGTTCCATTTATTGATTGGGTTCTTTGCAGTTTTGGGGTAAAGTTTTTAAGTTCTTTATGTATTTTGGAGATTAGCGCTCTGTCTGAAGTGTGTGGAAAAGATTTTCTCCCACTCTGTGAGCTCTCTTTTCACATTACTGATTGATTCCTGTGCTGAGAAAAACTATTTATTTTGAATACCTCCCATTTGTTTATTCTTGCTTTTATTTCTTATGCTCTGGGGGTCTTCTTAAGGAAATCTGGTCCTAAACCTACATGTTGAAGATTTGGGCCTACAATTTTTTCTATTTTGTGAAGGCTTTCAGGTATAATTTCTAGATCCTCTATCCATTTTGAGTTGAGTTTTGTGCAGGGTGAGAGATAGGGGTTTAATTTCATTTTACTGCATATGGATTTCCAGTTTTCCTAGCACCATTTGTTGAAGAGGCTATCTCTTCTCCATAGTAAGCTTTTGGCATTTTTTTCTGGTGTGGGATAACTGTACTTATGTGGGTTCATCTCTGTGTCTTCTATTCTGTACCATTAGTGTACTGGTCTGTTTTGATGCCAATACCATGCATTTCTGTTACTATTGCTCTGTAGTATAGTTTAAGTTCTGGTACTGTAATGATACCTCCTGTACTAATGTTCCTGCTCAGGGTCACTTTGGCTATTCTGGGTCTTTTGTTTCTTCCAGTTAAATTTAATGATTATTTTCTCTCTTTCTATGAGTAAATCATTGGAATTGCAATTGGAATTGCATTAAATCATTATTGCATCTTTGGAAGTATGGTCAATTCGATAATATTAATCTTCTTATCCAAGAACACGTGAATCTTTCCATTTTATCAGGTTTTCTTTAATTTCTTTCTTTAGTGTTCTGTAATTTTCATTGTAGAGGTCTTTCACCTCTTTTGTTAGATTGATTCACAAGTATTTCAATTTTTTAGAGGTAATTGTGAATGGAATTGTTTTCATTTCTCTTTCAGAAGATTCATTGTTTATGAATAGAAAAGCATTAGAATTATGTGTGTTGATATAATATCCTCCTATTTTTCTAAATTCACTTATTAGGTCTAGAATTTTTCTGTTGGTGTTTTTGAATCCTCAATATATTGATTCATGAAATCAGCAAATAGTGATAAGCTTGCATACTTCTTTCTCTATTCATATCCCATTAATTTCTTGAGTATGTCTAATTGCTCTGGCTAGTATTTCATACAAAATGTTGAATAGAATTGGTGAAAAGAGGACATCCCTGTCTTGTTCCAGTTTTTAGGGAGAATGTTTTCAGTGTTTCTCCATTACGAATGTTGTTGGACCTGTGATAGCATAAATAACCTTTACAATGTTGAAGTATGTTCCCACTATCCCTAATTTTTCTAGTGTTTTGAGCATGAAATGGTACTGTATTTTGTCAAAATGCTTTCTCTACATCTGTTGAAAAACACATATGCTTCTTAACCTTAAGTCTATTAATGTGATTAATTTTATTTATTGATTTCTGAATGTTGAACCAATGTGGCCTCCCTGGTATGAACCCCAGTTGTTCATGGTGCACTACCTTCTTGATATTCTTTTTATGACATTTGGCTGAATTTTGTTAAGGATTTTTGTGTCTGTGTTTATCAGAGATGTTGGTCTAAATTTTTTTTTCTTCTTTATGTCTTTGTCTTCTTTGTGTATCAGAGTGACATAGAATGAATTTGGAAGGTTCCCTCCTTTTCTATTTCTTGGAATATTTTGAAGTATTGGTATCATTTCGTCTTTTAAAGTCTTATAGAATTTAGCCAGGAATCTGTCTAGTTCCAGACTTTTCTTGGTTGGTAGGCTTTTGATGTCTTCTTCTGTTTCATTGCTTGAAATTGATCTGTTTTAATTGTATATGTCCTTCTGTTTCAGTTTGGGAGGATCATATGTCTCTAGAAATTTGTTGATATCTTGAAGATTTTCTATTTTGTTGGAGTATAGATTTTCAAGTAGTTTCTAAATATGTTATGTATTTCAATGGTGTTTGTTGTGATACTTCCTTTTTCATCACAAATTTTAGTAATTTGTGTATTCTTTCTCATTCTCTTTATTAGGGTAGGCCAAGGATTTATTTATAATATTTTCATTTTCAAAGAACCAACTTTTTGCTTTGTCAATTTTCTGAATTTCTTCTCTTGCTTCAATTTCATTGATGTCAGCTCTGATTTTAATTATTTAATTAGTCTTCTACTCCTTTTGATGTTGTTCTGTTCTTCAGTTTCTAGGGCTTTGAGATGTAATGCTAGTTAATTTATTTGTTGAGTTTTCATTCCTTTCTTGAATGCACTCCAGCAGTGAATGTTCCTCTTAGTTCTACTTTCATATTCTCTGAAAGATTTTGATATATTTTATCTTTTTTTTATTTAACACTAAGAATTACTTTATCTCCTTCCTGATTTTTTTTGTTATACATGCTTCATTGAATAACCTATTTTCTAGTCTCCAGGTTTTGGAGTAATTTCTAGTTTTTTTTTTTATTTTATAATTTGTTTCTAATTTCATTCCATTATATCTGATAGAATATAAGGTAATATGTCTATTTTTTTTATTTACTAATAGCTGCCTTGTGGAGAAGGATTCAAGAGCTCCTGAGAAGAAATTTTATTTGCTCAATGATGAATGAAATACTCTGTATATGTCCATTAAGTCTAAATCATTGATTGTATAATTTAATTCTACAGTTTCTTTGATCAGATTTTGTTTGGAGGATCTATCCAGTGGTGAGAGTGGTTTGTTAAGATCACCAAATATTATTGTGTTGTGTCTAATTTTTTCCCTGGAATTAAGAAGAATTTGTTTGATGTAAATGGATGCACCATTGTGTGGGGCATAAATATATATGATTATTATGTCTTGCTGGTTTATGGTTCCCCTAAGCAGCATGAAATATCATTCTTTATTTCTTCTGCCTAACTTAGGCTTGAAGTTCACTTTATTTGATATGAGAATGGGTACCTCTGCTTTTTTACTGAATCCATGTGCATGGCATGTTTTTCCCCATCCTATCACCTTTTGTCTGTGGATGTCCTTATCTATGAGATGAGTCTCTTGAAGGCAGCATATTGCTGGGTCTTTCTTTTTAATCCATTCTGCCACTCTATGCCTTTTGATTGATGAGTTTAGGCCATTAACATCCAGGGTTATTTTTGAGATAGGATTTGTATTCCTGGTCATTTTGACTTATTTTCAGTTATCAATTTGACTTGGTTTCTCCTTTGATTGGCTTTTTTTTTTTTAGGGTTGTTCCTCACTTTGCTGGCCTACATTGTTGTTCTTCATTTCCTCTTCATGGAATATTTTGCTGAGAATGTTCTGTAGTTCAGGTTTTCTATTTGTAAATTATTTTTTCTTTTGTTTATCAAGGAAGGATTTTATTTCACCTTCAATTCTGAAGTTTTTTTTTCCTGGGCATAAGTTTCCTGGTTAGTATCCATGTTCTTTCAGAGCTTGGAATATGTTGTTTCTGACCCTCTTTACTTTTTGGGACTGGGCAAAGAAATCTGCTCTTATCCATATTGGTTTCCCCCTCTATGTCATCTGATGTTTTTCTCTCACAGTCTTTAATATTCTATCTTTATTTTGGATATTAGGCATTTTCATTACAATATGCCTTGGCATTGATCTGTTGTAATTTTGTACATTTGGAGTTCTCTATGCCTCTAGTAGCTGATTTTCCATTTCATTGTTCAGGTTTGGGAAATTTTCGGATATCATTTTATTGAATAGGTGGTTTATTCCTTTGGTTTGTTTTTCTGTGCCTTCCTCAATTCCCATAATTCTTAAATTTAGACTTTTCATTATATCCCACAATTCTGGGATGTTCCAAACATGATTTCTTACCATCTTCTAAGTTTGGCCAAATTTATTTTCAATATTAAGTATTTTGTCTTCATTGTCTGAAATTCTGTCTTCCAAATGATGTAGTCTGTTGGTGATTCTTTCCATTGAGTATTTTATTTGGTTTGTGTCTCTTTCATTTTAAGTTGTTTCCATTGGTGTTTTTTTTCAGAATCTCTATGTCTTTATTAAAATGATCTTTTGCTTCAGGAATCATTTTATTGATGTATAATCTGAATTCCTTTTCTGACATTTCTTCTACCATGCTGTCAATATATTCTATTAATATAGAATCTTTGGTTGTAACCTTTTTTTATTTCACTGTTTTTTCATTTTGTTTCTTTATATTCTCCTCTAGCAGTACAGAATTGGAGTATTGTAGTTTCCCTCACTCATGGGGTTATATTGACCATGCAGATTTTCAAAATCTGTTCCTTAAGGGGCAGATCGATATTATCAGCACCCAGTACAGACAACATGCAAATCTAAACCTAATAGCCCCTATGAAGACATTTACAATATTGTCATAATAAGCACAGAGAATGAGTTCCATTACTATCTGCAGTATAACAAGTAGATTTGCAAGGAGGTCTGCAATTTCTAATGGTGGACAAAGAGTATGGGGGGTGTAGGATGTACGTAGTAATGGGATAACAAAAGAGTATATAGATGTACTAGATTATAGGAAGAATGAAAGCAGAATCAAAAGAAGTTGTTTGTTACCATGAGAAAAAGGAGAAAGATACTCTGAGGAAACAGGTAAGCAAAATGAAATTGGAGTGAGAAAAATGAAGAAATAAAACTTTAAAAATTGAAAGAGGAGCAAAAAAAATCTACACAGTAACAGCATATACTATTAAACCTCTCAGTCTTCAGTAGCCCAAGGCATAAGAGGTACCTGACAATGAGAGTCCAGTCTCCAGCAGGCATCTCAGAATGGGATTGGCCCCACCTAAAGATGGCAGTTTCAGTTTCCAGGATTATCCAAGATGGCCACACTGGCTTCCAAAGATGTTGGTGAATAAGAGCTTCAGTGCAGGGCATGGGCACAGAGTCCATGTGGAGTGTGGTTGGTATCACTTGTGGAGGGTCCTCCAGGCAGGGCATGGTCAGTCAGGCTGTAGGTCCTACAGGTCCTGACTTGTCCCAAAATGGCAGCAGCCTCATGTAACCAAACCTGTGGGTACTGTGAAAATGGACTCCAGGAAAGAGCAGGCAGTTGATGATCTGCTGGCAGTGTGCTGGTGGTCTGTAGTCTATTGGCAGACAGTCAGCAGGTGGATCTCAGGTGGTGGGAGATGGGTTAGTGAAAGGAAGTTGATGGACTTGCAAGAGGCAGGTCACTGGGCAAATGCCAGATGATAGGTAGCAGTCAGTGAGCAATCTGCACTCAAAAAGTAGAGGATGTGCTGACTGATTATAAGTAATCGAGGTAGACAAATGGGGTAAACAGCAGTGTGTCAATGAGCACCAAAGACTGCCTCACAGAGAAACAGATTTTCCTCTGCTTGAAACCTGAGTTATGGAGGGACAAGGAACACAGCCTCCCTCTAATCTGCCACCATGCATTTCCTAGACAGATATTGTAAGTTAATTTTTCAATTCTGAAATGTATGCCTTTTATTTGTTTTGAAATTAAAGGTGAATTTTTAATGGCACATTTGTGTTAAGTGCAAACAATTATTCCCCTAATTTATCTTCTTTGTTGTTTGAAACCATTTCTTGTCATAGGTTCGAAATTCTAGTTATCAGACTTCTTTAATTCAAACCACATACAGTCCAACTTCCTTATTTTCAGATTCTGTATTTGTGAGCTTCCTAATTATGATTTTCCCACAAACATATCCCCAATCTCTGCACTTCCAGAACTAAATCATCACTCCTGAAGTCCAAGGAGAGTGCACTATTTGAGTTAACCCTGAAGCACACTCCTGGTTTAGGAGTGTCCTCTTCCCTGTCAGGGTCCTGCTATCATTGTTCTGCTCTTGGTACTTTGCTCTTCAGAATGCCACCCACATGAGTTGCTGAGGTTCTGTTCACTGTCCATAAGCACCATTAGGTTCTGATGTGACTTACCAGGAGCATACACATGTGTGAGGAGTTTTGTGTGACCTGTGTCACCTTGGAGAGGGTGATGAGCTTAGTGTTGATAGAACTACAGGTTGCACTGAACAACAGCTCCTCACCAGAAACATGCACAGATCAGGATGTATGGAGTTGGTTGGTGAAAGGACCATGATCAGCTGTGATCAGGGCTCTTGGGGCGTAACTGTATTTCTCAAGAGAACAAGGGGCAGTATTTACTAATTCAGCATTTGCAGTGACTTTATAGAACTGTAAGGAGTCATAATTAACTGTCTCTCTTTATGTAGTTCAGTCCTGGTTTGGTGGTGCACATCTGTGATCCCAGTGACTCGGGAGCCCACAACAGAAGGACTCAAGTCCTAGGCCAGCGTGGAAATCATACCAAGACCCTACCTCAAGAATAAAAAATAAAAATGGCTATGAATGTAGCCCAGTGGTGTAGCACCCCTGGGTTCAATCTGTAGGAAAAAGGTAAAAATTAGTGATATTAAAAGAATATTCAGAGTGGTATTTTTCTCATTTAATACAGGTATAATGAAACAACAAAATTTAATTATATAACTTTGTATATACATAGATAAGATATACATATTCATTATCTATCCAAATATATAAATGTATTCTATTGTTATGAACAAATAATTAGAACAAATAAAATAAAATAAATTTTAAAAACCAATATAAATATTCAGGTACATATGAGGCATATGTATACTACATAAAAAGTGATAATCATAATCAAGATTTCGGACAAAAAAATCTGAAAATACTGAGCACACAGAAGTAAATGGGGCAGGAATGGTGTCATGTTGGATGGGGTGAGTCCGTCTGGATAGCTACTGGCATGAAGCATGGAGCATGAAGACTGTACTCCAGGGCATTGTAAAATTGACAGCAGCAGAGGGCTGATCCCAAATATTCTCCCCACAGACAAAAAATAATGATAACTCTGTGAAGTGGTAAATACGCTAAAGAGTCTGAATGTCTCCTATTTCTTTTTCACACCTGCATCCTCTGATTAGAACCTAACATCTTACTGTAGTATTTAATAGCAATGCTAAGACGGTGCCTCACCTTTTTCCTCATCTCAGATGCACAGATTTCAGTCTCTGCATTGGGTATGCTGTTAGCAGTGGGCTTTTTATACCAGTCTCATATTATGTTGACATAGTTTCCTACTACTTTTATTTTATGGTATGTTTTTATTTTGTTCAGTTTTTTTATTTTTTTTTCTGCATCAATTGTAATTATCAGGTTTTTGAACTTCATTTTGTAAATTTGAAGTGTTATATTGATTAATTGATGTAGGATGAACAATTCTTGCATCCTATTTATAAATCTCACCTGCTCAGGTGTATGACATTTTAAAATGTGCTAGCCAATTTAATTTGCTAGTTTTTTTTTTTTCCCCAGGATTTCTTGCATTAATAGTCACTTGGGGATAATGCTCTTCAGTTTTCTTTTCTTGTTATGTCCTTGTTTGTGCAATGATTCACCTCTCAGAATGAGGTTGAGAGTGCTACATTCTCTTTAGTTCTTTCAAAGAGTATCAGAAAGATCACTGTAAACTCCAAATATTTGCTAGAATTATCTAGTAAGTCACCTCTCTATTCTAGTTTTTCAAAGGGGAGATTTGCCAATCAAAATCATTTTTCTAAAAATTGTTCTCTCAATGTTTTATTTTCACAATATTGAAAAACAATCTCTCTTAGGTAAGCAGAACTCTCTCACAGAAGCATGAGATGTGCTTCCTGTTCATGCCACCAGTCAAGTGCTGTCCCTAGAAGTGAAATTATCCCAGCATCTTCAGCCCCTCTCTTCTTTCTTGGCACATTACTCTTGCAACATGCTTTAGGACACTAATTTTCTCAGTCCTTTTGGCCTCTTAGTTTGTCCAAAGATGCCTGCTTGCATCAGACATCTGAGGTTTATATCAGATGCCTCTTGGTGTTGTCTGCTAAAGGCAAAAGGGCTAATGAGGGAGGGACACTCAGGAGACAGAGTTCTGAAGTTGAGCCCCCAGAGGGCATCTGCCATCTTGTTAGCTTCATGAGTCCCATGGCTATTAGTCAGAAAATTCATTTGCCAGATCCCAAAACTTCTCCTCATATTCCAACCATTGATTATGTCTGTTTTGTTTATTACTGTGCCTCTGCCCTGTGTGGCCCTCTAACTATGCCCAGAGAGGCCTGGGAGTGCTTGCTCTGGGTGCATGCTGTCTGCAAGATTTCAGGGCTGGAATCCACAAAAAGAAAGATTGACAGCGTTATACCTTAAAATCATGTCACTTACCCTTTTCAAGTTGATTTTACTTGTGATGTAAGATAAGGGCCCTAGTCCATTCTTTTACTTGTGGAAATTTGTTTTTTTCTCAGCAATGTGTATGGAAGAGACTTGTCTTTCCTCAATATGTCTTCTTGGTGCCCTAGTTGAAAACCATGTCAACCTGAACACATATGTTTTGATTATATCTGAGTTCTCTACTTTGTCCAGTGGTGAGAGAGACGTGTTAAAATCACCTAGTATTGTTGTATTATGGTCTATTTGGTTTCTGAGATTGAGAAGGATTTGTTTGACATACAAGGATGAGCCACTGTTTGGGGCATAGATATTTATGATTGTTATGTCTTGCTGATTTATGGTTCCCTTAAGCAGTATGAAATGTCCTTCTTTATCCTTTCTGACTAACTTTGACTTGAAGTCCACATTATCTGAAATGAGGATGGATACCCCAGCTTTTTTGCTGAGTCCATGTGCATGGTATGTTTTTCCCCATCTTTTCACCTTTAGACTATGTGTATCTCATTCTTGGATCTTTCTTTTTAATCCAATCTGCCAGTCTATGTCTTTTGATTGTTGAATTGAGGCCATTAATATTCAGGGTTATTATTAAGATATGATTTGCATTCCCAGTCATTTGACTCATTTTATTTATTTATTTATTTATTTTTGAAATGACTTGGTTCCTTCTTTATTTGACAGTTCCTTTAGGATAGCTCCTCCCTTTGCTGATTTGCTGCTTTGTTTTTCAACTCTTCCTCATGGAACATTTTGCTGAGAATGTTCTGTAATGCTGGCTTTATTTTTGTAGATTCTTTTAGCTTTTGTTTATCATGGAAGGATTTTATTTCATCATCAAATCTGAAGGTCAGTTTTGCTGGATATAAGATTCTTGGTTGGCATCCATTTTCTTTCAGAGCTTGAAAAATGTTGTTCCAGGCCCTTCTAGCTTTTAATGTCTGGATTGAAAAATCTGCTGATATCCGTATTGGTTTCCCCCTGAATGTAATTTGGTTCTTTTCTCTCACGCCTTTAAAATTCTGTCTTTATTTTGTATGTTAGGTATTTTCATTGTAATGTGCCTTGGTGTGGGTCTGTTGTAATTTTGTGTATTTGGAGTCCTATTAGCCTCTTGAACTGGATTTTCTATTTCATTCTTCAGATTTGGGAAATTTTCTGATATTATTTTATTGAATAGATTGTTCATTCCTTTGGTTTGTTTCTCTAAGCCTTCCTCAATCCCAATAATTCTTAAATTTGGACTTTTCATGATATCCCATAGTTTTTTTGAGATTCCATTCATGATTTCTTACCATCTTCTCTGTTTGTTCAACTTTTTTTTCAAGGTTAAACATTTTGTCTTCACTATCTGAGGTTGTGTCTTCCAGGTGTTCTATCCTATTGGTTGTGCTTTCTATGGAGTTCTTAATTTGGTTTATTGTTTCCTTCATTTCAAGGATTTCTGTTTTTTTTTTTTTCAATATCTCTAACTCTTTATTGAAATGATCTTTTGCTTCCTGTATTTGCTCTTTTAACTGTCAATTGGTGTGATCTTTCAATGCCTACATTTGCTCTTTCATCGTTTGCTTCCCTTATCATGTTAATTATGTACATTCTGAACTCCCTTTCTGTCATTTCTTCTGCCATGCTGTCATTGGATTTTATTGATGTAACATGTAGATTTGTTTGAGGCATTTTCTTCCCTTGTTTTCTCATATTGTTCAGGTATCAGTGGACTGCTGAGATGTTGCAGATTTCCTCTATTGACTTATAATGTCCCTGAAGATTTCTAGTATATCCCCTCTTAGCCTTCAGTAGCCTGAAGTCTTGGAGGAAGTTGATAATGTTGTGCTCTACAAGGAAGCTGCCTCTCTAGGGGTGGTGGCCTTCAAGCTGTGTATATTCCCTGCTAGTGGGCAGAGGTGCCTCCACTTTTTGACCAATGGTCAACCAAAGGGGAACTAGGCTGTGGGCTGAGCCAAAGTCTGATTGTGCCTGTGTCTCTGGTTTTACCATCCTTGTGGGAAAACCTCATCCGTTGGGAAAGACTCACCTGGTGGGGAGGTCTCGCTGGTCAGTTCCCCTCCTGGAGGTTCCCCTCAATCCACAACTACCGCCTGATCAGGGCAGCCTTCCTAGGCAACTTTGCCAGGGGCCCGGACGAATCTCCTGGGCCTGGAAGTGTTGCCCTTTGCAGACGAGTCTCATTAGACTGCCCCTCCTCAGAGAAGCTGCCCACAGTCCTGGAACCTTCGCTCCACCCCTCAGCTTGTCTCTGTGCAGCTCTTCCTCTGAGAAGCCGACTAGGTCCCAGGACCGTGCTTTGCACCTAATCGCCTGACTATGCGGCCCCTCTGAGCAGCCACCTGGAGCCTCATACAGATGCTCCAAGCCCCAGCGACCCACCACATGTCTCTTCCTCCAGGCAGCCACCCGGTGTTCTGTGTGGTCAATTTGAAACCAAACAACTCAGTGCGAACCTCCTCCTCCTCAGGGCAGCCCCCACCCCCATTGATCAGGAGGTTGCTCTGAGTTCAAACAGCTCGCCACCCAGCTCTTCCTCTGGGCAGCCGCTGGAGTCCTGGCGGGTTGCTCCGAATCCAAGCGTTGTGATGAGTGCCATCCTCTACAAAACTCCCAGGTGTCTGTGTTCACTGCTCCAGTGGGGGGAGGGGTGTCTTGCCACCTGGGCTGGGCAGTCTTCCTCTGCAACGTTCCCAGGGGCCCAGACCTACCTCCTGGGCCTGCGAGCCTTGCCCTTTGCAGATGAGTATCCTTAGTCTGCCCCTCCTCAGTCTGCCCCTCCTCAGAGAAGCTGCCCAGAAGCTGCCCGCCCAATTTTTTCCAATTTTGTGAAGAATATGTTTGAAATTTAGTAGATTCCATACAGTCTACATTTTTTCTGGTAGCAAGAATATTTTAATAATATAAATTCTTCCCATCTATGCACATATGATATATTTTCAGTTATTTATGACTTCTCTAATTGTTTTCACCAATGTTCACAGTTTTGAGTGTACAAATCTTTCACTTCCTTTCTATAGTTATTTTTATGCAATCATAAATGGGATTATTCTCTTGATTTATTTTTCACCTAGGTAATTATTTGTGCAGAGAAGTACTACTGACTTTTGTATGTTGATTTTTATCATTGACTTTCCTGAATTCATTTATTATTTCTAACTGGTTGTTTTTGGGTGGGATACCTTTGAAATGTTCTACATAGAAGATCATGTTATCTGCAAATACAGATAATTTCCCATCTGCTTTTTCTATTGGGATGATTTTTATTCCTCCTTCTTGTCTTATACCTCTTCTAAGTACTTCCATTGCTCTGGGTAGTAGAAGAGTTGACAGTGGGATTCCCTGTGCTGTAGTGTTAGTGTCCAGCCTTTTGTTTAGTCTTTAAGAGAGTTGAGTTGATACATGTAAGAAGTGATGGAAGGTTCTAATGCTATAATGTGAAAATCTGGTTGTTCCTGTACAGCTGTTAATGCTCATACTAATACTTCAGAACTTGTGTGTATTACAACTGATTTTTTAAAAATAGGTTTTAAATACTATTATGTATTTCACTCTATTAATTCAAAATTATCTGTCCTTTCACATCTATCCACATGAAAAAATATTCTTCTGTTGTTTTTGATATTCATTCACTTTAGACATGTGAAGTCCTGATGTACTCTCTACTTAATCCCCATGATATATATCTTCTCTCAACTGAAACCAAAGAATGTTTAATATTTTGAAATAATATATCAATCTTTTTCTTCAGAAGGTGTTTTAAATATACATTTATGAATTGGGATTGTGTTTGAATTTATTTTATTTAATCTTCTTTGTATGTGTTTTATCAGTGCATTATAGTTTTATATAAAAGTAGGATTGACTCTTATATTCATACTTGCACACAATATAACAATATTAGGTGGTCAACATCATATCTCAGTGCTTCCCTTTATTCTCCTCCTCCTTTCTCCACCCAGAATTTTATTCTACTGATCTTCCTTCTATTTTAGGAGGTCCCCCCATCTTTTCTTTCTTTTTCTCTCTACTCCCATTATGAGAGAAAACTTACAGTTGACCCTCAGAGTTTGGCTTATTTTATTTAACATAATGATCTCAAGTTTCACCCATTTTTCTGCAAATGACATAATCTCATTTTTCTTCATGACTGACTAAACCTCCACTGTATACACATACCACATTTCTTTATCCATTCATCCATTGATGAGCACCTAGGTTGATTCCATAGTTTGGTTGTTGTGAATCGTGCTGCTATAATCATGGGTCTTCATGTAACCCTGCAGTATGATGCCTTGGATTCCTTAGGATAAATACTGAGGAGTGGTGCAGCTGGGTTATATGGGGGTTCCATGCCCAGTCTTTGGTGGAACAGCCATACTGATTTCCATAGTGGTTGTACTAATTGTAGTTCCACCAAAGTGTAAAAATGTTCTATTTCCCCATATCATCCCCAGCATTCATTATTAATTCAGCACTTCATGATCCATTGGTGTGTCTCATCTGGAGAAGTGTCTTTAGATCATTTGAACATTTCTATCAAGTTTTCTTTTTTAAAAGTATATTCAAGTCTTCAATTACCTGACCATAAAATACTTGTTCTTTTATCTCTGTCCACCATGACTTCTTTCAGCTGCATTTTGTAGATTTCTGCACATGAGCCTGTCACCTCCTTGTTCAAGTTAGTTTCTGCATGTTTGCTGCCTTGGTATTCATTTACAGACCCCATGGAAGTTGTTTGAGGCCCAGGTGCACCCATTGCCTTTCCCTGTGTGCATCATGCCTTCCTCATATCATTGTGGACATGAGGCAGCTGGTTTCCCATCACATGGAACCCAAACCCAACACCCCTGCAAGTGGTGACCTGCTGACTGCCCCAGGGTTAGGTGAACATGTGCAATCAAATCTCAGTTCCTTTATCCTCTATACCCGCGCAAAGTGTTGCTGCAGACGGTGACAAATTGCCTTGGGCGGCGACATATGGTGGCCCGTACGGAGAAGGAGAAAGGGGGGAAAAAAGGGAAGTCTGCATGGTGGGGAAACTGAGGAAACTTGCAGGAATAGGGCAAGGGAAAATTCAAGATCCACCTCCGGGAATAGGTATGGCAGGAAAAGTAGGAACCTCGCAGGAGTCTCTGGCCAGAGCAGTTTAAGGGCGAGGGATAGTAAAAAGAAATAGGATCAATCAAAAACTAAAGGTTGCAAAGGACACTACAGTTGAAGTGTAAAAATGCATGTATTTTGTGTTGTTTGTGTGTTTGTCAAATTCAAGAGTCTTGCTCTAAGTAGCGAGGTAAGCTGAGGACCCTGTCTCTTTCTCTGAGGCAGTTAGGTCTCTTTCTCTGAGGCAGTTAGGTACTCAGGTTAGCTGAGGACCCTGTCTCTAGGGCAGTTGACCCCTGTCCCTAGGGCAGTTAGGTACTCAGGTAAGCTAAGGGCCCTGTCTTCTAAGGCAGTTAGGCACTCAGGATAGCTGACCAGGTGATGAAATATAAAGAGGATCAAAAAGGAGCTCCGGAGTATGTGTATTGAGTCTTGTTTGTGTGTTTGTACTGCTGTTAGTGTGGCCTTTGTACAGTGAAGGATGGATTCAGAAATATCATGAAATCAGTCTGAAAGAATAATTCAGAAAGGAGGCATGAAAAATGTATTACAAGGAGAAGAAGTGTTGGGAGAGATTAAAGAGGAAGTTAGCTGGGGTAACCAAAAACAGGAAAGTTCTGGGGAGGAAAGAAACACTGGGGAAGAATTAGAAAGTAAGGAAACTACTGTATGATCATATGTTCAAACTCTAGTAGAAATAAGCCCAGGTTTATAGAAGAAAAGCTGCTCAGTGTGCCACAGGGGGATCTTCATAAACAGGATCTAATAGCAACAGAAAAGAACTCTTAAAGAGAACAAAGTGAGGAAGGATTGAGTGGTAGTAACCTAGAAAACAATTACTCAGAAAATTTAAGAACAAGGGAAAAAGGAGAGCTAAATCTAATACAAAGAACCCCCAAAAGGAATAACCAAGTGGTAGTGAAAACTTAAGAACAAGGGGAAAAGGTAGGAGAAAGCTAAACCTAATATAAAGAGCTTCAAAATTTGTAGAACCTGCCCGTATTTGAGGACCAAAATAGAGATACCACCAACCATTGGAAAAACTTTAAAGAGGCAGTTAAGACTGATTGGAAACAGGTATGCAGAGCAGTGTTATCTGGAGGACAATGTCTAATTGGAGAGCTCAGTGGCAAGAAATAGCTGTTGAAACTGCTGCAGAAATGTAGTAGCAAGGTTTCCTGGTAGAAATGTTGATATGATAATAGAAGGCTAATATGATACTCAAAATCATTATGATCCTGGAGTGTATGCACAGATATACAGCAGCAAAGAGTCAATGCCCTAACAAAAGATAAGAGATAACTATAGTAAAATCCGTTACATCTTATGCCCCAGGTCATTGCCCAAAGTGCAGAAAAGGAAAACATTGGGTTAATGAGGGCAAATTACTGATGTTGAGGGCAAGATGTTACCAAATCATTTAAGAAACAAGGCACAGGACTCTTCCACTCAAGGCTCATAAAATGGAAGCAGCTGTCATAGCTCTTGTAGAGTTAAGGAGTAACAGATCTTTTTGCTGATAGTGATTGCATCACTCGGGCAATTCCCAAATTGGAATTGGTTGGACCCATAGCCCCTCATAAGCTGATTTAGCCACATAGATGATTTTCATCTTTTTCTCAGTAAAGCAAGCTGCTTATTTTCATCCTGTGTAACTTTTTAATTCTTCATATTGGTACCTCACCTTTAAGGAGAGTTTATAAGTAAAGGGAAGCTATCAAAAGGTTAATGGAGTTATTGTTTTTTCAGCACAGTTTGGCACCAAATTTTGGTATTTTTAGGTTATATACTATTAGGCTTGGGTGTGCTTGTGTTAATTCTATTCTACATCTACAAATGCCTCAAAGTCAGTCAGCAGGCTCATAATGTGATCATAAAACAGGCCATGGCCAGCCTTGAAGTAGAACAATCTCCCAGTGTATGACTTGGTGTGTTGGATCGGTAGTCAAAGACGGGTAAGATTCATGGAGAGCTCATACCAACCTAAGACAGGAAATGAGGGCTAGAGCCTCATTATCCAATGAGGGGTAAGAATGTTGCTCTGCCGTGGACAACCTAAGACAGACACGATCCCTGCCAGTTTTCTTTTCATTTTATATAAAGAAGGGGGAATTGTTGGGGGTTATGCCATGTGAACTCGCCGAAGATGGCGCCTGGCAACTAGCCAGAAGCTGTTCGATCACATTGAAGGTATGCGTGCACAGGTGTTCTCAAGTGCTCCTGCTTGCACCTGCTCATGATTGGGCAGCTGACTCCTCACCTGATTTCAACTGGCGTGTCTCCAACCTCCGCCTCTTAGAAGGAGTATAAGTGGACTGTAGGTAGTAGTGAAAGAGCAGCAGCATGCAGAGAAAAGTGACAAAGAGCAGCAGCAAGCAGAGAAAAGTGACAAGGAGTAAAGAATGACAGTAAGAGGAGCAGCTAGCAGAAAGAAACAGAGAAGCCATTAGCAGAAAGGAAGAAGAAGCGGCAAGCAGATAGAAACAGCGAGTAGGGGCAGCGGCGGAAGAGAGTGGAGAACGGAGAACTGAGAACACATCTTTAGGTTGCAGATCACAGATTGCAGTACGCGGGACACATCCCTAAAGCACCTTATGTAGACGGACCCTTAGTTCACAGGATGCAGGACACACCTTTAAGAACCAGCAGCAAAACTGAGAAGACATGGATTTCTGAAAGTGTAGTATCTCTTTCTTAAGTAAAGTCTTTCTCTCTTATGCAAAGCCTCTCTCTCTCTCTCTCTCTCTCTCTCTCTCCTCTCAAAGCAATCAAATCTCAGTTCCTCTATCCTCTATACCTGTACAAAGTGTTGCTGCAGGCCGTGACAAATTGCCATGGGTGGCGACACTCTACCCTGTCTGACACACCTGAACCTGACCTTCCAAAGTCGAAGCCCTTCCAGGGAATGCCCACCTTAGTTTCTGCCACTCTCAAGGGAAAGACCTCAAGTCCACACTAGAAGGAAATCAGATCAAATGAAAACCAAGGTTATTCCTTTTGGTGTTACTGCAAGTGGAATTTTTCCTTTATCTCTTCATATTGTTCATGGTTTATTTAGGGAAATAGTATTTTCTATGGATTTTGTATATTGGATATTTGCTGCATTCATTTATTAATTCTAATTGTTGTGGAAACTTTAAATTGTTTTTTTATTTTTATAAACTGCATTTTGATTCATTGCACACAAATTGGTTATATCTTTTTGTTTTTATCATTGTGCATAATGTAGATTCATACCATTCATGTAATCATACATGTACGTAAGGTAATGATGTCTGTCTTATTCCACTATTTTTCACATCCTCGCCCCTTCCTCCCTCTCATTTCCCTCTATATAATCTAAAGTTCCTCCATTCTTGTCTCACCTCCATCCCCCAACCCCATTATATATCATCATCCACTTATCAGGGAAAATATTAGGCCTTTGGGTTTTTTGGATTGGCTTTTTTCACTTAGCATGATATTTTCCACTTCAGTCCATTTATTTGCAAATGCCATGATATTATTCTTCTTTATAGCTGAATAATTTTCCATTGTGTATATATACCACATACTTTATCTTTTCATCTGTTGAGGAGCACCTAGGTTGGTTTTGCAATCTAGCTTTTGTGAATTGAGCTGCTATAAACATTGATGTGTCTGCGTTACTGTAGCATGCTAATTTTAAGTCGCTTGTGTATAAACTGAGGAGTCGGATTGCTGAGTCAAAAGGTGGGTCCATTCCAAGTGTTCTGGGGAATCTTCATTCTGCTTTCCAGAGTGGTTGCACTCATTTACAACTCTGACGGCAAAGTAAAAGTGTGCCTTTTTGCCCACATGCACACCAACATTTATTATTTTTTGTGTACTTGAAAATAGCAATTCTAATTGAAATAAGATGAATTCTTAGAGTTGTTTTAATTTGCATTTCTCTAATTACTAGAGATGTTGAACACTTTTTCATATATTTATTAATCACCTGTGTATCTTCTTCTGTAAAGAGTCTGTCCAATTCCTAGGTCCATTTATTTATTGGCTTCTTAGTATGTTTGGTGTAAAATTTTTTAAGTTCTTCCTAAATTTTGGACATTAGTGCTCTATCTGAAGTGGATCCAGTTTGAGTTGAGTTTTGCGCAGAGTGAGAGATGGGGGTTTAATTTCAGTTCACTGCATATGGATTTCCAGTTTTCCCACCATCATTTTTTGAAGAGGCTATCTTTTCTCCATTGTATGTTTTCAGTTCCTTTTTGTAGTATGAGATAATAGTATTTATGTGGGTTCGCCTCTGTGTCTTCTATTCTATATCATTGGCCTACCTATCTATTTTGGTGCCAATACTATGCCATTTTTGTCACCATTGCTTTGTAGTATGGTTTAAGTTCTGATATTGTGATACCTCCTGCTTTGCTTCTTCAGCTCAGGATTTTTTTTTGGCTATTTGAGTCTCTTATTCTTCCAGATGAAGTTCATGATCACTTTCTCTATTTCTATGAGGAACATCATTGGGAATTTAATCACAATTACATTGAATCTGTATTATGCCTTTGGTAGTATGGGTATTTTGACAATATTAATTCTGCCTTTCCAAGAACATGGGAGATCATTCCATCTTCTAAGGTTTTCTTCAATTTCATTATTTACTGTTCTGTACTTTTCATTGTACACATCTTTTACCTCTTTTGTTAGATTGATTTTCAAGTATTTTATTTTATTCTTTTGAGGCAATTGTGAATGCAGGGGTTTTCCTAATTTCTCTTTCAGAATATTCATCACTTATGAATAGAAATGCATTTGATTTATCATTATTGATTTTATATCCTGCTACATTGTTGAATTCATTTATTAGTTCTAGATGTTCTCTAGTGGAATTTTTTGAATCCTCTAAGTATAAATTCATGTAATTTGCAAATAGAGACATCTTGACTTCTTCTCCTATTCGCATCCCTTTAATTTCTTTGGTCTGTCTATTTGCTCTGGCTAGTGTTTCAAGGACGATGTTGAATAGAAGTTGTGAAAGAGTGTATCCCTGTCTTGTTCCAGTTTTTAGAAGGAATGCGGTCAGCCTTCCTCCATTAGGAATAATGTTTGACATGGGCTTAGCATGAATAGCCATCACAATGTTGAATTATGTTCCTACTATCCCTAATTTTTCTAGTGTTTTCAGCATGAAAGGGTGTTGTATTTTTTCGAACTCTTTCTCTGCCTCTATTGAAATAATTATATGATTTTTAACTTTAAGTCTACCGATTTGGTGAATTATGTTTATTGATTTCTGGATGTTGAACCAACTTTGCATCCTTGGAATAAACCCCAATTGATCATGGTGCACTCTTTTACTATGTTTTTGTATGAAATTTACCAGAATTTTCTTAAGGATTTTGCATCAATTTTCATCAAGGATATTGGTCTAAAGTTTTCTTTCCTTGATGTGTCTTCATCTGGTTTTGGTATCAAAGTGATAATAGCTTCATAGAATGATTTTGGAAGTGTTCCCTCCGTTTCTACTTCCTGGAATACTTTGAGGAGTATTGGTATTATTTCTTCTTTAAATGTCTTTAAGAACTTGGCTGAGAATCCATGGGTTCCTGCACTTTTCTTGGTTGGTAGGGTTTTGATGACTTCTTCTATTTCAGTGCTTGAAATTGATCTGTTTAAATTGTGTATGTCTTCCTGATTCTGTTTGGGAGGATCATATGTTTCTATAAATTTGTCAATGTCTTTGATATTTTCTATTTTGTTGGAGTATAGGTTTTCAAGTAGCTTCTAATTATGTTATGTATTTCAATGGTGTCTCTCATGGTCCTCACTTTCTATCACAAATTCTAGTAATTTGGGTTTTCTCTCTCCTTCTCTTTGTTAGTGTTTCTAAGGGTTTATCCATTTTGTTTACTTTATCAAGGACCAACTTTTTGTTTTGTCAGTTTTCTGAATTGTTCCTCTTGTTTCATTTTCACTGTTTTCAGCACTGATTTTAATTATTTCCTGTCTCTTACTACTTTGGTGTTGATCTGTTCTTCTTTTTCTAGAGCTTTAAGATGTAATGTTAAGTCATTTCAATGTTGACATTTTATTGAGCTCAATGCAATAAACTTTCCTCTTACTACTGCTTCCAGAGTGTCCTAGAGATTTTAATATGTAGTGTCATTCTTCTGATTTACCTCTAAGATTTTTTTTCTTTCCTTGCTGATATCTTCTGTTATCATTGCATCATTCAATATCATATTATTTAGTCTCCAGATATAATAGTTTTGTTTTTTATTTTATCATTGACTTCTAATTCCATTACATTATGGTCTGATAGAATACAAGGTATTATCTGTACTTTTTGAATATTTACTAATGTCTTCTTTCTGGCATAGCATATGGTCTATTTTGGAGAAGGATCCATGAGCTGCTGAGAAGAAAGTGTATTTCCTCGGTGATGGATGAAATACACTATACATGTCTCTTAAGTCTACTGATTCTTTGTATTATTTAGTTCTATAGTTTCTTTGTTCAGTTTTTGATTGGAGAGTCTATCCAATGGTTAAAGTAGTGTGTTATAGTCACCCAGTATTATTGTGTTTTGGTCTATTTGATTCTTAAAATTGTGAAGGTTGTGTTTGATGTACATAGATACTCCATTTTGGGGGCATAAATATTTAAAATCATTATATCTTGCTGGTTTATGGTTTCCTGGAGCTGAATGAATGTCCCTCTTTGTCCCTTCTGACTAACATAAGTTCAAAGTCCAGTTTATTTGATATGAGAATGGAGACCCCTGGTTTTTACTGAGTCCTTATGCATGGTATGTTCTTCCCAATCCTTTCACCTTTAGTCTGTGGATGTCTTTTTCTATGAGTTGACTCTCTTGAAGGCAACTTATTGTTGGGTCTTTCTTTTTAATCCTATCTACCAGTCTATGTCTTTTGATTAATGAGTTTAGGATATTAACATTCAGGGTTATTATTGTGACATTACTTGTATTTCTGTTAATTTTGGCTTATTTTTGGCTTTTAACTTGACTTGATTTCGTCTTTGATTGGCATTTCCTTTAGGTTAGTTCCTCCCTTTCCTGACTTGTTTTGTTTCTCATTTCCTCCTCAAAAATATGTAATATTTTCCTGAGAATGTTCTGTAGTACAGACTTTCTATTTTTAAATTATTTCAAATTTTGTTTAATGTGAAAAGATTTTATTTCATCATCAAATCTGAAGGTTAGTATTGCAGGGTATAGGATTCTTGGTTGGTATCCATGTTCTTTTATAACTTGAAATATGTTGTTCCAGGTCCTTCTTGCTTTTAGGGTCTGGGCTGAGAAATCTGTTGATATCCATATTACTTTCCCATTATATGTAATCTCACACTTTTGTCTGCTAGACTTTAAAATGCTATCTTTACCATGTATTTAAGGTATTTTCATTGTAATGTGCTTTGGTGATTTTGTCCATTTGGTGTTCTGTAAGTCTTGTGTTTATTTTTCATTTCATTGTTAGGGTTTGGGAAATTTTCTGATATTATTTCATTGATCGGGTTGTTCATTCTTTGGTTTGTATCACTGTGCCTTCCTCAATCCCAATAATTCTTAAATTTAGTCTTTTCATGATGTCCCATAATTCTTGGAGTTTCTGTGCATGATTTCTTACCATCTTCTCTGTTTGGGCAACTCTATTTTCAAGATTAAATATTTTGTCTTCATTATCTGAGATTCTGTCTTCCATGAAATCTAATCTGTTGGTGATGCTTTTTATTGAGTTTTTAATTTGGTTTATTGTTCCTTTCATTTCAAATTTTCTGTTTTTTTTTATTTTTAGAAGCTCTGCCTCTTTATTAAAATGATCTTTTGCTTCCTGCATTTGATCTTTTAACTGTTTATTAGAGTGATCATGCATTGCCTGCATTTGCTGTCTTATCTCATCTTTTGCTTCCTGCATCATTTTAATTTCATAGATTCTAAACTCTTTTTCTGTCATTGTACTGCCATGCTGTCATTGGATTCTATACAAATAGCATCTTGGTTTGTTAGGGACACTTTATTCTCCTGTTTTTTCATAATTTTTCTCTATATTCCCCTCTAACAGTAAAGATCTGAGGTACTGCAGTTTCCCATCTGTAGATTTTTTGTGACCCTTCACATTTCCAACACCTCTCCTTTGAGGGGGAGCTCAATATTAGAAGCACCCAATACAAGAAATATCCAGCCCTAAACCAGACAGCCCTTATAAAGATGCTAACAGTATTGTAATAAACAGAAAGATTAGTTTTATTTTTATCTACAGTATAGCCAATAATAGTATTGCAATGAGCTCTACAACTTCTAGTGGTGAATAAAGCGGTCAGGGAGGGGTGTAAATAGTACCTGACCAAGGGAAGAGTTATCCTCTCTAGCTTCCATGTCTGAGAGAAAAAATATATAACCATTGAATTTCTCAGTTAGGCTTGTTTTGCTTAATAAAAGCTTCTCAAGTTTCATCATTTTCCTGTAAGTGACATAATTTCATGCTTCTTTGTGACTGAAAAAAAAATTCTATGTATATTACCCTACATTCTTCATCCAGTCATCCATGTACAGATATCCAGGCTGTTTCCATAGTTTTCCTCTTGTGAATTGTTGCTGCTATGAACATGCATATGGCATGTCTCAGTACAGTATGCTGACTTTAGTTCTTTAGGATAAATGCCACCCAGACTGTTAAGTTGGGCACTGTTCTTTTAGCACATAAAACATTAAAGAAAATACTCAAAAAACATTCAAAATATAGCATTATTTGCTTTTTATTTATAATATGAAAATAAATGAAAAAGAATAGCAATGTAGATATTTCACATACACAATAAAAACATATCATCATTCAAATTTTAAAAAAATAATTTAAATTCTACACAAGAGTTTTACTTGTTCTTTGTGGAAAGTTAAAGATGGTCATTTTGGTGGGTAGCAGGTAAAGCAAGAGAATATGAAGAAGCTAACCTGAGATAAACCCACATGGAGATCTGAGTCTGAGTTTTGATTCTGCTTGTGGGTTGTTTCCACAACTTCCTAAGGCACATCTTCTTGGAGGCAGTGTCCAAATAGTTTCATTTTCTGGAATTAACATCTAGTTTCAAAGGGGCTGGGAATTGAATTGAGCCTGAATGCTTCTCAGTCTTCGCCCTCAGTAATTCCTTGTGGGGTCTTCCTCAGGTTGGAGAGAGATCACTCTTCCAGCCAGGGGACTACAGGCCTGTGGAGGCAGGTGGGGTCTTAAATTCCAGGCACACATTGTATTGTGCTCTATCATGCAGTCACCTCTTATGTTTGCAGATGTAACTCCCACTTGCTGAGTTATTTGTGTGTGTTTGTGTGTGCGAGTTCATTCCTCTGGATATGAGTCACTGTGGATCCCCTGCTTTATGTGGAAGTTTGGTAGAATGTTCTGCTGATACTTGTGAGTTTCTTCTCTGTATGTATGTATATATACATGTATATATATATATATGTATATTGGGTGAGATCAGGTCTCAGTGGGATATCAAGTTTCTGAAGCCCCATTTAATGTTTGAAGACACATTTTCAATTTGTTGTCATGTGAAAAAACAAATTTAGTGCTTGAAAATGAAGGAAAAGCATTTGATGAAGCTCTATGACCACTGAACTGGAGCCATAAACTCAGGACATGGGATGGTTCTGGCTACTAATCGTTATCTCCAGTTTCTCTTTTTCCCATTTTCATTTTATATTCCACAAGATGGATTTTTTTCAGTAAAAATATAGTTTACATTTGTAAAATCATTTGCCTGAACATTTTTATAGTTTTCTTCTATGAATTTTTATATCCACTCTTTGGTTACACATATATTCCCACTTATTTTCCCATTAGTTCATTAATCTTTGTGTATTTTTGTAAAGGCAATATTTAATCAAACTGAATTTTCTTTAATTGTGTAATAATGTTGTCATTTGAATATTTGTTACCATTGTTCTGTAGTATAGTTGTAGTTCTGGTATTGCATTACCTCCTGCTTCACTCTTCCTGCTAAGGATTGCTTCAGCTCTTCAGGGTCTCTTATTTTTCCAAATGAATTTCATGATTGCTTGTTCTATTTCTATGAAGTATGTCAGGGGGATTTTAATTGGAATTGCACTGAATCTATATAACACTTTCGGTAATATGGCCATTTTGGAAAAATTAATTCTGCCTATCCAAGACCATGGGAGATCTTTTCATCTTCTAAGGTTTTCTTTAACTTCTTTCTTTAGTGTTCTGGAGTTCTCATTGTAAAGGACTTTCACCTCTTTTGTTAGATAGATTCCCAATATTTTTTTTGCGCTATTGTGAATGGGGTATTTTTCCTAAATTCTCTTTCAGAGGATTCAACACTTATTAATAAAAATGCATTAGATTTATGAGCATTGATTTTTATATCCTGCCACTTTACTGAATTCATTGATGAGTTCTAGAAGTTTTCTGGTGGATTTCTCAGCTCCTCTAAATATAGAATTAAGTCATTGGCAAATAGGGATAGTTTGAGTTCTTTTTTCCTATTCATATCCTTTTAATTTCTTTGGTCTGTCTAATTACTAAGGTTAGAATTTCAAGGATGAAGTTGAATAGGAGTGGCCAAAGAGGACATCCCTGTCTTGTTCCAGATTATAGGGAGAAAGCTTTCAGTTTTTCTCCATTTAGAATGATATTAGCTGTAGGTATATTGGCTCTAGGGTTAGCATAGATATCTTATATTAAAGAGCAATAGTAACAAAAATGGCATGGTATTGGTACCAAAATAGACAAGCAGATCAATGGTACAGAATAGAGGACATAGAGACAAACCCTAATAAATACAGTTTTCCCATACTAGACAAAGGAGCCATAAGCATACAATGGAGAAAAAATAGTCTGTTCAACAAAAGTGCTGGGAAAATTGGAAATCCATATGCAGCATAGTGAAACTAAACCTCTGTCTCCCTCCTTCATAAAACTCAACTCAAAATGGATCAAGGACCTTGGAATCAGACCAGAGATCCTGCACTTTATTGAAGAAAATGTGGGTCCAAATCTCCATCATGTTGTCTTAGGAACAGACTTCCTTAACATGACTCACAAAGCACAAGAAATCAATAATTTCAGGAATCAATAAAATCAGGAATCAATAATTTGGGAGAGATTCAAACTAAAATGCTTTTTCTCAGCAAAGGAAACTATCAGCAATGTGAAGAGAGAGCCTACAGAGTGCGAGAAAATATTTGCCCCTCATACAGATAGAGCACTAAACTCCAGAATTTATAAAGTATTCAAAAAACTGTACACCAAGTATACAAATAATCCAGTCACCAAATGGGTTAAGGAAATGAGCAGACACTTTACAGAAGATCTACAATAAATCAACAGATATATGAAAAAATGTTCAACATCTCTAATAATAAAAGGAATTCAAAGCAAAATTACCCCAAGATTCTAACTCACCCCAATTAGAATGGCGATTATCAAGAATGCAAGCAACAATGGGTGTTGGCGATGATGTGTGGAAAAAGATACACTCACACATTGCTGGTGGGGTTGCAAATTAGTGCAGCCACTCTAGAATGCAATATGGAAATTCCTTAGAAAACTTGGAATGGACCCACCATCTGACCCAGTGCCTTCACGTCCCACAGCACATGGTCCTGTGGGGAGGGCCCCTCCTCACCGCCCTCTAGTTACAAGAAGGGCCTTGGCTGATACTGTATTGTGGGCATTCAGGGATACAGCTTCTGTGTTTCCTCAAGTTATCAGGGTAAACAAATTCTAGATCATTCAAATTCAGGATGCACATGCCCATCAACATTTATAAATGACAGCAATGTAGAATGTGTGTAATGTGATGTTCACAACATGGTCTGCTGAAAGCAATAAACACAATAAATTATTTGACAGATTTAATTCCTTAATTGTTTAAAATTTGTGTCAAGTAAAAAAAGGCTGATTAGAACTAATGGGTGAATAAAGATGAAAAAAATATTTACATGCTAGCACATTCAAGTAAACAACCAAAGTTATGACAGTTTAATGAAAGAATGTATGAAGAGATTGTTTTCACTACTGATAAAGAGAGTAAATGTGCATGTTCTTCTCTCTGGCAATCAATGAAAGGAAACCCAGGTCAAGCCCGATATCTGTCTACACAGAGTGTGACACTATCTCTCTAGAAGAAAGGCACTTCCCTCTAGCTCCTATTCCATACATTGACCATTACAATTTCCTGATTTATTTTGTTTATTGAAGAAATTTGATTTCATTTCATGGGTGTCCCATGCCATTGCCCAGATGTGTGCCCTGGAACATGTTCCCTGACCTTAGCAAACCTCAAGACAATGTGCTCCTTCCTGTCCCTTTTAATAACATTTAATTAACAAGTGAATGTCTAATCATTCCTGCCACCTTGCAATCTCCACATCCTTTCACATGACCACACACCTCAGTCTTAGCAGCTTCCGGGAGCTGGGACAATTTTCAGGAGAAAGCTTAGTGATTGCAGACCTGCCTCAATCTACTTTATACAACTTTTAATCTTTTTGGTTTCTGCAAAGCATAAAGTTTATCAATGTACTCACAACTAAAAATTTCAAAAAGGGACTGAGAAAACAGAATTTTTTCCACTTCACAGTATCCAAGTTGGCTGTTATTTCATTCCTGCTTCTGCAATTCCTTAGGACATGTAAGCTCTAGAACCATCCTGCAGTATGTGAGCAAAGAATGTTGGCCTCGTGTTCACCAGACTACTGGTTTTCACAGTGAAACTCATTAATGGTGCAATTGTTATGTTAATTATAATGAAAATGAATTACAAGAACTTAAATGCTGAGGCATCTTTTATAAATTTATTACAGTGTTTTACTCACATTAGTCAGTCACAGTGTACAAAATGCTAGCAAGGAACTTCTTCTCAGTAACTCTTTCAAAATGGTCTAATTCTTGCATGTATTATTCACAGCAGCTAAAACATGACCTCCATCCAGATACCTGTCAATGCGTGAACAGGGAAACATGTGGAATATGTTCACAATGAATGTTATTCAGGGATAAAAATGGTGACATGCTGTCGTTGGCAGCAGGACACAGATGGACAGAAAGGAGGTCATTGTGTTAAGTGAGATAAGTTGGACCCAGAAAGCAGGGGCCACATGCTCTGAGTCATTCATGGAAGTGGCAAAGGTGTTCTCAAGGAGGAAGGGAGTGGGATGGTGTCACTAAAGACCAGGAAGTCCTGGGGAAAGAAGGACAGAAAGCGGCTCCAGGATGGACACTGAGCCAGTGGGAGGAGGGGACTCCTGGGACTTGTCCTCTCATCAGGCAGTGGGAAGCTCCTGGTGCAGCAGGCTGGGGTGGGTCTCAGAAAGACTGGAGAAAAGGAGGTTGGCGGGCCCTCACACAGGAGGAATAAGTCTAAGAGTTTGCTCAGCTTTGGTTATCACACCATTGACACATGTATCCAGTGACCACGGTGTTTTGTAGAACATGGACCGATACAGCTCCATTAACAAAAATCAAAACAACTGAAATCAGTCAAACTTAGTTTTTAAGTAAAAAGCATTGGTCTATTTCATTTTTTTAGATTGCTGCAATCTTTACATCCTAGGCATTGTGAAGGAAGTGAAATTATAGCATGTGTTAATATTAAAACACAATTTCCAAAAAGTAAAATGAAATTCTAATCATTTAAGAGAGAGATTTGCAACATTGAAAAAGATGTCAACATAAAAAATCAAAAGATCAAGGTTCTATCATGGCATCAAAATGTTCATGAGTGGACTCCAAATGCTCATTAGAGTCTACATCAAAATCTGTATTTAACTGAACCAAAAGTCAAAGTTTCACATTGGTGTCATGGAATGGATTGCTTCAGAATGAATTAGTATAATGTGTAATGCATTATAAATACAATTTATTATAGGTGATTTGGAAGAAAGTTTTCAGATATTTAGAGACAGACAATAGAAAGGAGATGTCTTGGACACATAGTATGAAGTCCTCTGCTGGCCAGGACTGGACTCACTGGTGATGCCCAATCAGGGCCCACTTGCAGCTGACATGAGGGAGGAAATGGTTAGTAAGGAGGGAGCATATTTTCCTCAGCTTTAATTCTTTCTTCATATTCTTTAAAATATCTAAAGTCTATATTGTTTTAAAAAGTTTACATTTTATGTAACCAGAATTTTGAAAGTTTTATTCTTATAGAGTATTGAAGATAAATGCAGATGCTATATATTCAATTCATCACCCTAAAGTTAAGCAACTCAAAAAGGATGCTTTGCTTATGATCCACATGCTGGGCATAATTAAACAAGCGTAACACATGGAAAGTCAAAGTGGAATGCTGTTATGGATTATATCATGAGCATATTGGAAACATGATTTGATCTTTTAATACCATAAATTACTTAATTTCTCCTATTTATTCTAAAACATATTCTCAGTCAGTAGATTTTATACCTACCCAGTAATTCTTTACACACAAACGGAATTTCACAACCTTACATATGTATTGGTGGTTTCCTTCATGCAAAAAATGTGTCTCATTCAAAGTCATGATAGGATTTCAACAGAATTTCCATACTGAAAGCTTAAATGGCATCGGAATGTAAGTCTGTCCTGGAAAACCTGCCTGGGTTAAAAGGGTTTTCAGACTCTGCAGATCACCAGCTCACACCTATGCACAGCACTGGTAACATGCTGACTGAATAACCAGGGTCCATGCTGCCCCTCAGTGAGTGACCATGTGATTAGATACATCCGGTGTGGAGACAGGAAGTTGCTGGCCCTGCAAACCCTGGGACCGAGGATGCAACAAATCAGAACTGACCTAAGCACGAGGCTTAGATCAAATTGTGGTATCTCCAGAGAGACAAGTGAGGAGGTGACAGGAGAGAAAGAAACAGACCTCTGGTTCCACACTGCCTTCCTTGTGATGCTGACTGTGCAAGGAATCTGAGAGCTAAAGACAGACCTTGAGGCACATCAGGATGTGCTCCCATGTGTGTTGAACTGCATTAAAGTTGCTTCCAAGATGAGAAGGTGTGTGATAATAAAGCAACACATTATGGGCATGTGAAGCGTGAGAAAGAGGGCACCAATTACCAAGTCACGTGTGCACTGACCTTCCTGAGTTTCTTAAGACAAAGTTCCCTGTCTATGCTTAACTGCCTCTCTGCACCAGGGGTAGCTGTGACTGATGATGGTGGTTAAAAGGTGGCATACAGCACCACCCAAAACCAGAGTAAACAATTCATTGTATTCTTTTTTGTGAATTTGAAATTTATTTTTACTTGAGACATGATAATATTACTTATTAGTGGGCTATCATGTCATATTGGTGTATGTGGATACTTGTACAATACCGACATTTCTATCTCCTCAAACATTTGACATTTCTTTCCCCAGAAAAGCTTCCAAAATTATTTCTTCAATTCTTGTTTGAAATAGACTCTAGAGCATTGTTATCAACAGTCACCATAATTCACAGTAGCAGGTAGAACTCTGCTCCTGTGTAACTGCAGTTTAGCACCCACTGACCCCTGGCCCCCTCCTCCCTTCCAACCCACTCTCCCACGCTGTGCTGTCCACTCTGTCACTCTGGACTTGCTGAAGCATCTGCTTTTGTTCCCTGTGTGAGTGAGCTCCTGCAGGGTTGGCTTCTGAGCCTGGTTTAGTCACTAAGCACAGAGATCTTCAGCTCTACCCGTGGCGCTTGCTACAATGACAGCATCACATCTTTTTATGGTTGAGTTCCATTCAGTGTATAAATGTACCACTTCTTTTACCCATCCATCAAATATTTTCTTGTGGAACTAAGAATTGAACCCTGGTGTGCTCTACCATTGAGCTCCATCCCAATTTTATAATTTTTAATTTGAGGAGAAGTATGGTTAAGACTCCCAGGATGGCTTGAACTCTCTGTGCTCCTGCCTCAGCCTCCCAGGTGTTTGGGATCACAAGCTGCACCTCCTCACCCAGACCCATGCTCAGGTGTTTGGAGGACACTCTGGTGTCCATTTCTAGGATGTCCTGCTTGGCACTGCAGGACCACAGGAGTGCTGACTGCCTTCTGCACATTGATGTCATCTCCTTTGCAGATGTACCCAGCAGTGGGTCTGCTGCAGCACATGGTGGTTTTATTTAAAAACAATTTGAGGCAAGTGCTCCTAATACAATAAAAGCTTAAAGATAATATAATCTCTTGAGATATAAAAGAGAAAATAGAAGGCATGCTTCATTCTTCCCTTTTTCTCCAATGACCACTAATTAAGATGACTTTTCATGAAGTTGCTGGTTCCTGCATATTGTTATTCTTCTAAAGTCTTGAGGCAGAAAATTATAAAGAACAGATAAACTCTCTCTCTCTCTCTCTCTCTCTCTCTCTCTCTCTCTCTCTCTCTCTCTCTTTCACTCTGCATGTAGAAGCTCAGGAATTACAGAGCTTCGGTGATAGTACCCATTTTTCCCTGCAGGTATAATGGAGAGATATGAAAGAACAGTGACAAAAAGGAGATGCTACTAAGCCACGAACTCGGCAACTTCATTTCAGGTAGTTTCATGTCAATGGAAGAAAGAAGTAGAAGTGTTTTCAAAATGTTAACTAAGAAAAGTGAATTGTTTAAAATAACAGTTACTTCTTCACAAAGATTAAAATTATTAAGAAATTCTTGTAATTAACTACAACACAAAATTCAAAATCGTGCACTGCTGTGAATCATGGGGGCATAATAAATGCAAATGCTCAGGTAGTGGTGTTAAAGCTGAGAGTGTGTGAAGAATGAGTCTCCAAGGAACCCCTGCATCCTGCTCTCCTCTCCTCTGGTATTTAAGGATATGCTCTTCAACTGGAGGGGTGTTTTAATGATTGGTGCTCCTCTGCATCTAAAGATACTAGAAATGACTCAGGAAAGAACTGCTACAAGACCAGGACACAGCTCAGCAGGATCAAGTGTGTCCTACTGGGTGAGGAAGGTACAGAGCTCTTGCCCATGCTCAGGGAGGGTTTCAGGCCCCATAGGCCATGTTTCCTCTTTGGCCAACCAGTCCTGGCACCAGAGAACACAGACATTTATTTGAGAAAGGCTGTTAAACATGTAACCTGGAAAGTATCTGAATCCAAGATACAGGACTTGATCCAAGAGGCAGAAAAAAGATGGCATAATGGGAAGAGCTGCTGACCATCAGTTCACCACTGGCAATTCTCCTGAACTACCAGTAGTCAGAACCAGGAAAGGTGGTATCCAGTTAGTGTGCTTCCCTGCACTTTGACCACAAACTGTACCCTGGTTGCATGAGCCCTGCAGACAAGAACAATTAGATTAGAGCATCCCTGTTTATGCACAAATATGGAGAGTGATTTGCTCTACTCTTGGAGGAATGTGAGAACCCAATGCTTGGTCAGCAGCTTTCCGGTGATCAGCTTCTTCAAACCTGCCTTCATGGCCTTGTCCCTTAGGCTGTAGATGGTGGGGTTGAGGGTAGGGGGCAGCACAACATAAAAAGCAGAGAGCACCAGGTCCATGGATGAGTAGGAGTCTAGGAGGGGCTTCAGGTAAGCAGCGAAGGCAGTGGAGAGGAAAATCCTAACACCTGCCAGGTCGGGGACATGGGTGGAGCAGGCTTTGGCCGCCCTGCTGTGGACAGGTCTGCCTGACAGTGGAGAAAATGAAGACATAAGAGGTGATGATGCAGCAAAAGCAGCAATTGTCCGGGACAGCACTCGAGATGAGCACAACTTCTGCTGTCACATGCTAGGAGCAAGAGATGGCCAATAGCTGGGGAATGTCACAGAAGAGCTGTTGGATGTATCCCCAGAAGGAAAAGAACAAGGTGCTCAAGGTGTGCATGGCAGATAGGAAGCCACTGCTGAGCCAGGACAGAGTGGCCATCTACACACAGGGAACCCTGCTCGTGATGGCTTCGTAGAGAAGGGATGGCAGATGGTGGCCTAGCTATCCATGGAGGTGCCTATAAGGCGGCTCAGCTCTGCAACTGCAGAGAAAGGCACCAGAAAGACCTGGGCCCCACAGCCTAGGGATGAGATGGAGCAGTAGTGGGTCACGAGTTGGCCACAGCTTTGGGCACCATAGAAGAAATGAGGTAGATCTCAAAGAGGGACAAGTTCTTTAGTAAGACGCACATGGGCATGTGGAGGCCTGGGTACAGAGGTGATGCTGATGGTGAGGCCAGACCCCATGAGGGCAGCCAGGTAGGCTGCAGGGGGAGCTCCCACTTGCAGGAACTGAAGGTTCCACAGGCCAGGGAATCCCAAGAGGAGGATTTCTGTGACCCTGGAGCAATTGTGCATTCTTGATGAATATTCTGTATCAAAAAGGACAGGTGTGATGAAAAGATCCAGTTTGATATTTGTTCTAGTGAATGATTAGCGAAGATTGGGGTGAAGTTCAATGATGGGTTTGACAATCAAATTTTCCAAAAAAATCCAGTTTCTTGATCACATTTTCCATTGTATCTTATCATATTTTCTGAGGTTCTTTTTACAGATGTCTGAGTGTCATAATGGAATCCAGCAGCACACAGACATTCTCACAGGAGCAGGGTCAAGCAGCCAGGGCCTCCTGAGAATTCTGTTTGAAGTATAAGGACTGAGGACAAAGACATGGACTTTCCAATACTCACGAACCTGGCTAGTCCCAGTTGGCTTTGCAAATTTATTTTCCTGTCAGTTGACTTTTTATTTGCAATATTTGGCTGATTATATCAACTTTCTCTAACAATGAGTGTGTTTCCTCCCTACTCTATGTAAATGTGCTCTCTTCCTCCTTTTAACTTTCCTGAGACTCTTTGATCATTTTGATGATTCAGTGCCTTAGCCCCAGAGTTCCTGCCCTTGGACTGATGCTTCCCACCTTTTCTCCTGGTGCTTCATGTCCTTTCATTTTCCTAACATTTTTTGAGGGCTATTGCCTGCATGAAACTCATATTTCTACATATGACTTCCTCTTATTAGAGGAAGAGAGAGTCAGAAATTCCTCCCAGGCTTTAATTTAAATGCTAATAGACAGCATCCTAGTGTTTCATAAAACCAATACTAAGACATGTCCATGGAGGATATTGCAACATTTCAGCTCACTGTTTTCTGGTTTGTTTTAGTGGTCATGTGTTCACAATTTAAACAGATCTTAATAAGCTCACCATTATTTTCCATCACATTTTATCATCTTTCTCATCAAGTAAAAAACTTTCCCTTATATTTTCAACAAACTATTCATTAATTACCATGTTGCAGGTACCATGTTTTGCATGATAAAGAGGTTTTTTGTAGTTGCTTAAAAAATGAATATATCCTTAAGCCCAAGTTCTACAATAATAAGAATACTTTGAAATAAATTCTTTCTGAGTTTATGTTTCAGTAATTAAGAGAGAAATCATCATTTTGTGCCTTGTTGCGTATATTGAGGAGACAAATTCTTAAAGATCTTAAAATTGACATTTACTGACTCAAGAAACACTTCTTTTTAGATCATTTTGATAAGGACTTTCTCTCGTCCAATGACTCTCTTTTTAAATTACAATCAGCCACAGTATAAAGGAAAATCAGAACTTACCAAATGGTTTGTCCTGCAGGAGGTGGAAGCAGGAATCAGACTCTTTCTGCAGGCTCTGAGGAAGTTGCTGGTGGATGCAGAGGTTCCAGCCTCCCTGACTTCTAGGAGCTGAGGAGTCCTGATCTGCCTGCTGCCTGGGATGCAAACACAGCTGTGGAGAAGAGTGAGCAGAAGGACGAGCATGGGGGTTATGTCTTCTCCTGGCCCCAAGGGCTTGAGCTATGCATTGGTCCTGCAGGAGATGCTGCCTCTGCTGTCACTGTCACCCAGTTCCTTACCATGGCTGAGGAACACTCTGGTTTGTCCCTGATGTGACCACAGTGCCTCTTCCCTGACCGTCATTTCAAGGAAAAACTTCCTACCCTGAAACAGTGAGGGCAGGGGACTCCATCACTCACTGAGGCTTCTGCAGAAGAGACCAGCTGGCTCAGATTCACCCAGGACTGTGGTCAAGTTGAGACCCACCATGACCAGATTTATTCTATGGCCATGGTCATACTTTCTCCTTAATCCTGAAAGGCTAGCTGTACCTTCTTTATTGGAATTAAAATTCTGTTTTCATTGCAGTACTGACATGTTCTCAAAATCCATTTCCTCTTCACAGTGGGATTTTTGGCTCTCTAGTCTGTTCCATTGTCCAGAAGACCCAAATTTCCATATACCCTAATATTTTAGTTACTAGAGCTCTGTAGTACAGTTTGAAATAAGGTCCTACCTTGTCCCTGCTTTGTAGATTTTGTTCATTTACTGGCTTGTGTGTCGGTGTGTGTGGTTCCACATGACTTTTAGAAAGTTTTATTCTCTGTGAAAAATGAATTTGATTTTTCCATAGTGATTTCATGGATTCTGCAGACCAATGGATGTGTGGATATTATAATGTATCTATTCTTCCAGTTAAAATTTTTAATTGTCAGAAAGGTCTTTCACCTCCTGGTTGAATTTATCACTACATTTTGCTTGTTATCTGTTGTAAATGGGATAGTTATCTCCATTTTTTTTTTGATAGTTTGTTGTTAGGTTACAATATACTTCAATTTTTTTCAGTGTTTATTTTGTGTTATTCAACTTTTCTGAATGTGCCATCAATCAACCAATGTGTGTGTGTGCAGAGTGTGTGGGTGGATTGGGTAGCATCTACTCCATGTATCACCTGTATCATTAGGAAACAATAACACATTTGCTTTGCCCTATCCTATGTGGATGCATGTTCCTGCTTTATGTTACCTGCTTGTCCTGCAAAGACTTCCATTACTCTGCTGAATAGAAGTTTCAGGAAGCTACTTTCATGTCTATGTCAGAACTTCTCCTGAACTCATTCCTTCTGCACACTGCTGTCTGAGCCGATGTCCTGGTTCTCCCCTCACCTGTGCAAGTATGGGGGCCTCAGGTTCCCCTCCTGACTCCAGGACTCCTCCTCCACCCCCAGCATGCATCCTTCATGGTGGTTTCCTATAATACTTTGTGTGTCTGCAAAAGGGTATGATCTCTCCTCTTTTATTTTGGATTGCACTAATTTGAATATTCTCTCTTTTTATTTCTTAGTCTACCTATAGGTGTGTTGTTGGTTTTGTTTCTTTTCAAAAAATGTTGATCTCATTAATATTTTGTATTTCTGTTATTTCTGCTGTGATCGATCTCTTTCTCTCTCTCTCTCTGTCTCTCTGTCTCTCTGTCTCTCTCTCTCTCTCTCTCTCTCTCTCTCTCTCTCTCTCTCTCTCTCTCTCCCACACACACAACCCCACTCTCTCTCTTCTTTACTCCCTCTATCTCTTTTATTTGTCATGCTAACTTCAAAATTAGTTAGTTCATTTATTTCCTAGTTACTTCAGGTGTTCTTTTTTTTTTTTTTTTTTGAGATTTTTGCACTTTCATTCCTAGTTTGCCTTTGCTGTAACCCCATATTTTGGCATGCCACTTTTTCACTTTACCTGTCTCAAGGTATTTAGAATTTTCTCCTCCTGTTTTGACAACCTACCAGGTGTTCAGAAGTATGTATTTCCTTTTGTGATTTTACAAATCCCATTCTTTCACCAGTTTCTGCTCTCATGCCACTGTGATTGCAAATGGAACCACACGTTTATTACAACCTTCTTAATATTGTTCCTGTGCTGTGCCCTAATATATAATCTGTCCTCCAGAATATTCAGCCTGGGTGGTATGATCAGGATGATTTCAGATTTAATATTCTCTGTTAGTTTGCTGGCAGAGCACTATGTGCATGTTGGACCATGAGGTGCTCAGTTCCCATGCTGCCACTGAACTCACCTTTCCCTGCCTTCCCATCCTGACCTGAGTTTCCATCCCTGGGTGCTTCTCTGTGAGGTGGCATGCCCTGGGTGTTACGTCCTCCTGAGGAGCTGAGTGCCTGTCATTACAGGGCTCCCTGTCTCTCCTTAAAGTCTGGCTGACATGTGCAGAGCTTCCTTTGCTCTCCTTGGCCTTCATAACCTACAACACCTTTTTTGTGCCTTTGCTGCACTCTGTTCTCACAGTGAGGTGGACCTCAGGTAGGCAGCTCATAACTGCGCTTGATGGTTTCATAAATTCAGACACTCTTTCATGATGGAGAACTAAATCTACTTACACTCAAGACAATTGCTGATAGGTGAGTACAGATTTCTGATATTGATCCTCTCTTTTTTCCTGTTTGCTGTTTGATGTTACTGTACTCATAACCTTTGAATAGTTTGCATTTTTTCCAACTGCAGGTATTTGCTTTGAGTTTACTCTGAGACTTCAATGGGAACTCATATTGTTTTAACAGTCTCCTACCAGCTCACAGCCACTTAATTGTATTGTAAACCAATCTGCACAGTGTCTCCCCTACCATATATTACCCTTAAAGACATTTTTGGGGCATACTTGGTATTGAACTAGGGCAACTTTACCACTGACCATATCCTCAGTCCTTTTTTAAAAATTATGATTTTCCCACTCGCATTTATAAGTTGCTGCATGAAATTTATACATATGCAGGATGTGTTTTAAAAGAATGACTTGTCCAGAAATTACTTTCTAGAATTAAATCTGTTTGAATAGATTTTCATCCTATTTGAGTCAATGAATTGATTTTACAGAGATTCTGGGATTAAGGATGACCCCCTGTGTTTTTAGGGTTATGAATTTAGTCTAACAAAATGATAGCTATACATTAAATGTTTGCTCATTAATCATTTTTGTGTGCTCTACCACAGAGATTTAATCCCATTTAAGGGGAGGTAGATATAAACCCATTATATAGATGAAGAAACTGAAGTTCAAATGTAAAAAACACAGTGGAAGAGGACAAGAAATGTAGACTCCAGAATTTTATTAATAGGCAAAGTAGAAATCTATTATTTGATTGGATTTTTAAATGACCAGAGAGGGTAGGGATGATAAAATTCTGCCATTCTTGTTTTACTCTCTCAAATATTCATAATTATATGAGTACTTACTGAGCACCTACAGTTTGCCAAGGTTTATATTAGGTGTCTAATCTATATTTTCTAATTTTTAATTTTGTAATTTGCAATTTTCTAATGTGGTAAGGAAGTTGTCTTCACAACCACCAAGCACAGAAGGACTTGAGGTCTGTAAAGTTTGAGTTTCCTTGGTTTTACAGAACCTGAATTGAGACCCTGCTGTCTAATTCTAGAGTAACTACTTTAACCCAGGCTGCCAACCTACTTCTCATTGTGAGATCACCTATGATGCTCAGATTCATGAGCTTTTACTACCTCCTTTTTGGAGATTGGAAAAAGGAGGCTCTAGCCTCCCGTAAGATCTCAGGTTGGCTTGACTTCCAAACAAAGCTCTTCCCCTGTATTGCTGTGTCACCTTAATCCAATCCCTTCTTCAAATTAATTTACTTCAAAAAAGTGTATGTAGTCAATGTTCTTCCATTCTCCTTTTGTGTAGTCTTCTACTTTTTCCTTGCACTGAAGATAATTTTTCTATGTGGTTAAAGATGAGAGTCTTTTTAAGGTGTTTTTGTCCATCTGGTTATGCAGTGAACTGCTTCCCCATCTCAGCAAGAACTCTCATTCTTGTCAACTGGCATGTGTGTGCACAGATGTGTAGGCATGAAAGACAACGTGATCATGAGGGGATATGAGTCCATCCCAAACCAAGATGATGGCATATCCCTATGGGAGCTATTTCTGATGTGCATTTGCTCACTTTTCACCTATTTTCACATAGTACTTCCAATACTGGCAAATTCTTTAAATGAGGGTGAGAATTTTTAAACACTTAAATTGCATTTTAAAGTAATTTTTATTATTGTCTAGATTAGTATAAAAGGTCTATTTTCCCAGTATTGTATCATCTGCCAATAAAATAATCATGTCCTTAAAACTTATGTTTTGAGTTGGAGTCAATAAATTACCCAGGATGGCCTCAAACTTGTGACACTCCTCCCTAGCCACTGAAGAGCTGGAATTGTATGTGCACCACAGGCCCAGCTGTGTGCTCTCCTTTTTCTTCATAGTCTACAACTTAAACTACTTGGCATAGCTCAAGAAACACATTCTTTGGCAGAGGAGATACTGCTGAGAGAGCTTTAATGTTACAGAATTTATTAATACACATTTGTATGTACACATGTATGTGTTCATATGTAAATCTCTAAACCATCTCCATATCTAAGCATCTCCCCTCCAACAAAGTGACAGACCATTCACAGGCCCCATGAGCTCCTGTTCTGCAGCCATATAAACTCCTGCATTATCAGTCTCTACTGTGGATTTTATTAAAGTTTCTATCACTAACTCTCATTTCCATGTTTCCCAAGAAATTGTTCTTTTTCAATCTCTCTCGAAAAACCCAAGGTGATCCTAGGAATTCTAAGTCAATGGTATCTCTAAATAAGATATCCAGTGATAGGTACCAGAAAGATTCCCAGGGCAAGCTCCCTAGAGAGCTCTGATCTCCTTACCCCATTTTCCCTGATGCTGTGGAGGTGTGATCAAAGCCTGTTACTTAATAGTCATGCAGACGAACCAACCAGCTCCATCCACCTCCCCAGTCTTCTCCTCCTGAGGACTTGCTGAGCTGCTGATGAGGAGGTTCTGCTCTGCCCTCACCTGCATGTGTCTGGATGGGAAATGCAAGCTTTCCTCCATGTGACATCCGATTAATTGAGATAAAATCTCACTATTGCCTAACTGCAAGTGATGCCTTTAGTGTGTCTTCACTTCCATTTATTTTAGAGTGTCGCAGGGCTAGAAATTAGAGAAAAACTCTGAAAAAATGGATGTACTACTTTTATGTTACAATCACTCAGAGTTTAAATTGGCCACTGCATCTCCATATTGGTTATGTACAATAACAACATATCTACTTCTAGTTTTACAGTCTTATTTATATTCTGGATGGATCTGCCGATTCCTATCTCTGCAACAGTTCAAATAACTTCACATCTATTGGGGAATATTGACGGCCTCAAATGGCTCACTCCACAGAAATGACTCCTCTTTATCTTCCCTTGTAAAGATAAGAATGGAGAATCACATGTGTTTCACTATCATGTACTTCTTAGAGGTATCCAAAAATGACACTGCTTTAGCTTTCCATGGTTGCAGGAATTGTGAACTAATGCATACTGCCTCTGATAAACTTACCTCAGATGTAGGGGACCAGCTTCTTCATGTGCTCCTCCAAATGCTATCGCAGAGTTGGGTCTGACTGGGGAAGCATGGCTGAACGTGTCTCCAGAAATTCCCAAAATTACAGAGAAAAGATGGATGTGCTCCCACCTATTGAGCTTGGATAATGCATCAGCTGCTCTCAGAGATTGTCCAGAAGTTGCAGAATTCCGTTTAAGCAGGAGTTTATTTACAAGCACTTTGGACACTTGAGACATTGTAACCATGCAGACACTGGAGCACTGGGGTCCTTGAATGCCTGGCTGTGGGCCAGGCAGAGATGGCCTTTCTCTGAGATCTGTGGTCAACAGGTAGTCTTTGTGGGGATATTTGAAAACAAATAAGAAAGAAACTAAAAGACTGAGTGTGTCTGTCCTTGTAAGACTGAAGAGGGAACAGAGAGCAGAAGTCAGCCTGTGTGCTCTGAGGGAAGGATGGGTAATCAGAGGAGCAGGTGGGAGGAAGTGCTCAGGCAGGGTGGTGGCAGCTGGGACAACAGCAGTAGTGCTCATCAGGGGAATGTGCCTCTACTCTGAGTGCACGGGGTGGCTTCAGTTCAGGGCCACCTGCCTGCCCTCTCCAACACCTAGCAGCACCTGATGGGAAGCACTCAGGTTCCTGAAGGTGCAGAAACACCAGGTGAACACCTCTGGGTTGACACCTGTTTTAGACTATTATTTCTAAAGGGTTTTTCGTGATTTATCTTTTGGTAATGGAAACAATGCTTTCTCATTTTGAATCACACACACATTCAAGCAGAAAGGCAGATAATCCTGCTATTAAACCTTGGGGACAACTCATGGGCCTGGGAAAGCAGCATCATGCTCCCACAGAAAGCAGAGTCTAGAGAGCAGAATGTGCAAGGACAATGCATTAAAGTTCAGTTTTGTCGACAAAGATGTCCACAAGGGAATGATGTTTTACTCGTTAGAAGACACAGGTTTTCACAATTCAGATGTTCATTACCATCATTTAATTTTCATAGCTGCTAATATCAGAACATTTCTGAACTTCAGTGATTCCTGGTGAGGCCCACTATGTTGTACTTACCTCCAGGCATAACTGGTAACAAGGGTTTTGTCATTCATTCAAGCGTGCACCCCACACTCAGGACCCAACACTTCTCTTTCAATACCCAGGGTGGCCTCTGCCATTCAGGGTCCATCAAGTCCTCCAGGAATGAGGGAGGATTGGGGAAGTGGTTCAGCAATGGAGAGAGGGGACATCTGGGCCCAGCCCTCCTGGATTAGCAGCAGGCCAGGTGCACAGTCACCCTCACCTGCTCTGTGAGCCTTGAACCAGAAGGAACAGACCCTGCCTGGGTGTCTCTGGCTTAAGCCAGTGTGGGCATTCTGCTGACCACTGCTGCATTCCTGATCACCCGACCTTAGTGCCCTCCTGGTTCCCCAGCACCTCTGTGCACACTCAGCCCCACACCACTGCTTGAATTACTTTTCCTCACATTTCACAGAGCACTTGTGTGCAAGCTGCATCAGGAAGTCCAGGCAGGAGAAGACGCTGGCTACCTCTTCACACTACAGGTACCTGTTGGGTTGAATGCTGCACACTGCCATTTGCCAAGTATTGCACAGACGTCTCTGTCCTAAGGAAAATGCCAGCACTGCCTCCAACAGCTGCCTGAGATTGTAGCTGGGGCAGAAGCCACACCTCTATCAATGCTCTTTTGTGTCATCCAAGTCCAGTTCTACCTGCCATTGAGTACCCTGGGATCAGTGGGAGGAGGGTCTCGGTCAACCGTCCTCTTTCAATTCTACTAATGTTGAGAACAGAGAGTTGCTGTGGGGATCAGAGACTGGACTGTGGCCTTGGCTCTCCAATTCTGCTGCAGATAGCACATGCCTTCCCTGGAGTTTGGCTAATTGGGGAAGGAAGGACTCAGAGCAGCAGATGAGCTTCTACCATGCAATAGTATTTAATAACCATCATGAGCATATTTCACAGTGTGGTTCTGATGAGTGTCTGCAAGAACCCTGGCTGTCCTTATGCAGGAGCCTGAGCACTTACACTGCTGAGTGAGCTCCTGCAGAGCCGCGACCCAGAGCTGATTGTGTGGAGGGCAGCTTCCCAGGGTGTACGTGGGCTGTCACTCCTTCATTCTCCACTGCGCATGGCCTGCACACAGGGATAGATAGAGCCCCATCCTGCTCAGGAGGATGAGACCTGAAGAGGGACAGGACAAGAAGTAGCAAGTAAACCCTAAACCCAGAACTCTAGGTGCAGGGATCTGGTGTGCACACCTAGATCCAGTGTTTACATTATGTTTATGCGTTCTGGAGAAGACAGTGTCAGCAGACTGTTTTATAAAAAATCATTCAACATTCTTTTTATGTATTCTAACTCCAGTGTGTTCATTGTGCTCAATTTAATTCAATGTGTTTGAGGATATGAAACAATTCTTGAACCTTTCCACAGGAGGCAATGGTGGATAAAAGTTTGCCTGGACATATTTCATTATAACAGATTTTAGAACAGTGTTTAATTTCCTAACTTTAACCAACTCCCAGCGTAAATATGAATTCCCTATTCAGAACATTGCCAAGATGAGCAGCTCTCAGGGCACCAGACATGAGAGTGAGCCGTTGGGTAGAGTGAGAATGGAGAAGCAGGAGGAGGTGAGACCTGTGGCCACCTCCACTCCCCTCCCTGCCTCACAGCAAGGGTCCTGAGAAACAGGGCTTGAAGGACAGCCTCCCTGCCTCAGGGGTCAGGAGCCAGAACACCCCACAGCACTGCCAGACACATCTGTGCAGACAGAAACAAGTGTTTGGAAAATGTGCTTGAGCCTTAGATTTGTGAGATCCCCGTTTGTTCTCTTCGTTATCTCTGAAATATGTCCACATTTCTGAAGTATGTTACACTATAGAATGGGCAGCTTATAAGATGATTGTGAATTGCAATAAAAGTCCATATTTTAAGTTGAATTAACAAAACATATATGTAAGACTTTCCATACAGAAATATAACACTGTGTTTTTTTTTACTAAATAAGTTCAATGATTCTATTCATGCACTATAGTTACACAAAACAGCAGGTTTCATTCTGAAATATTAGTATGTGCATGAAAATCAATTGCCACATTTCAGCCCCCTCTACTTCCACTTCCCCTCCCTGTTTTATTCTCTTGGCCTCCCTCCTGCTCCAATGGTCTTCTTTCTATTTATTTATTTATATTATTATATAAGCATTTACTCATTTATTTTTATATTATTATATAAGCATGGAATATAAATGATTCTGGTTAGGTTCCCATTTGTGGATATACATGATAGTGGGATTCAATGTGTTTTTTTTTTCATATATGCACATGGACAAATTGTGTCAGATTCATTCCATTGTTTTTCCTTTTCCTATCCCACTTCCCTTCCCTCCATTCCCCATTGTCTAATTTAGAGAACATCTATTCTTCCCCTCACATTCCCAATTCTGTGATAGTATCCATGTATGAGAGAAAGCATTCAACTTTTGATTTTGGAAATTGTCTTATTTCACCTAGCATGATAGTTTCCAGATCCATCCATTTACCAGGAAATGCCATAATTTCATTCTTCCTTATGACTAGTAATATTCAATTGTGTATATACACCACATTTTCTTTATTCTTTCAGCTTCTGAAGGTCACTTAGGTTGGTTCCATAGCTTAACTATTATGAAATGAGCTGGTATGAAAATTGATGTGGCTGTGTCACTGTAGCATGATGATTTAAAGTTCAAGGAGAGGGATAACAGGGTCAAATGTTGGTTCCATCCTAAATTTTCTGAGGAATTTCCATACTACTTTCAAGATTGATCACCCCACTTTGCAGTTCTACCAGCAATGTACAAGTGTACCTTTTTCCCCACATCCTCACCAACATTGTTACCTATATTCTTGACAATTGCCATCCTGACGGCAGTGAGATGGAATCTCTGTGTAGTTTTAATTTGCATTTCTCTAATCGCTGGAGGTGTTGAACATTATTTCACATATTTATTGACCCACTGTATTTTTTCTTCGGTGAAGTGTCTGTTCAGTTCCTTAAACACATGGACGATCGCAGGCTGTTATAATAAAGAAAACCCTCTGGGACTCTTGCCACTTCTATACTGAAAATCAGGGTTGGCAGCATGACTTCCACCTCCTTCCATCATGCTCACTGGGCTGCCCTTGAACACACTCACACTGAAGGCACTAGGATGGCGTATGCATTCTCATTCTCTTTGGACAGTGCCACCTGGTGCAATCAGAACTTGGACTCTCCCACCACTTCCTCTGTGGTGCACAATGCTGATCTGCAGCAGTCAGCAGGGCATGACTGATTTCCAGATGTCCTCTTATCTCTGTGTTCTGAACATTGTCATGTGTTTCACTTTGGACAGACATCTGTGCATTAAAAATTACAAAATGCTGGAAGACCCAAACCCTCACTGGTACGTTCAGGTCTTACGTCTTTGATTATTTTCAGGTTGTTTTTTGTCCATGGTGAGAAAAAGTGTCTGACATTTATTCAATTGGCTGTTTGGTTTTCCAAGCACAATGGTTGAAGAGACTGTACTTTCCACACTCATATTCTGGGTGCATTTGACAAACATCAGTTGGCCATGGACTCCTGTTGCACCCCCGTGACTGTCAAAGGGTTCTATTTCCTGGTGGGTGAATACTGGAGACCATGGCCTTTGTTCAAAGGTTCCCACCGCCGTCACCCAGGTGGCCACTTCCATCTCCTCCCACCTTCAGAACCCATCTTCATGCCATTCACGTGGACACTCCCGCTGCCTCCCTGACATGATCATATTTGTGCTGGCCACCCCAGTGTCTTCCTGTCACCCCTGTTCATTCACTATCCATCCATGCTCTGCTTGATTTCAGGTTCTGACTCAAAGGTTTGCCAGGAAAGCGTAATGTGCAGTTTCACTTCTGAGGAAGAGTCCCTCGCTGCCATGATCTTACCTTATGCACAGACACACTGAGGCTGAAATCCCGCTGAGTACTTAAATCCTGGCACCCACTGTTCTGTCAGGGCATCACTTCTAGCATGTTTTCCTCCCCATTTTTTATTTAGGCCACCTTCCTTATCTGAGCTTTTCTTTATGATCTTAGTCACACTTTGCATTCTGCCTTGATATTTGTTTCTTGTAACTGAATGTAACTTTCATTAATATAAAAGGGTGAGAATTCACATGGTCATTGGTTACCAATGGTTCAATTGGTTATCATTGGTTCAAATTCTCAACACTTTCTTCTCTACTAAAGCTAGGGCTTATTTGTTTTGTTTTTCAGATTATTTATTCAGATTCCCCGTTTTCACTTAATTATTTCACACATGAGATCACATTGCGTTTTTTGACCTACTGACAGTCAGTATTTATGGCACCCACAAGAGTCATCCCTTAGCACACTCAGTCTGGGCCTACACATTAGTTCTAAACCTCCAACTCTACATTTTTTTATTGTAAACAAGTGGGATACATGTTGTTTCTGTTTGTACATGGAGTAAAGGCATATCATTTGTGTAATCATACATTTACATAGGGTAATGTTTGTTTCATTCTGTTATTTTTTCCTCCCCCCCACTCCTCCCACCAATCTTATCCCTCCTTCCTCCATTCTTGCCCCCCTCCCACCGCCCATTAAGTGTCAACCACTTATCAGCGAGATCATTCATACTTTGGTGTTTTGAGATTGGCTTATCTCACTTAGCATGATATCTCCAATTTCATCCACTTGCCTGCAAATGCCATAATTTTATTATTCTTTATACCTGAGTAATATTCCATTGTGTATATATACCACAGTTTCTTTATCCATTCTTCACCTGAGGTACATCAAGGTTGGTTCCACAATCTGGTTATTGTGAATTGAGCAGCTGTGAACATTGATGTGGCTGTATCTCTGTAGTATGCTGATTTTAAGTCCTTTGGTTATAGACTGAGGAGTGGGATAGCTGGGTCAAATGGTAGTTCCATTCCAAGCTTTCTGGGGAATCTCCATACTGCTTTCCAGAGTGACCACATTAATTTGCAACACTACCAGCAATGTATGAGTGTACATTTTTCCCCACATCCTCGCCAACACTTATTGTTTCTTGTATTCTTAAAAATCGCCATTCTAATTGAGGTCAGACGGAATCTTAGGGTAATTTTGATTTGTATTTCTCTTATTACCAGAGATGTTGAACATTTTTTCATCTATCTGTTGACTGCATGTAGATATTCTTCTGTGAAGTGTGTGTTCATTTCCTTAGCCCATTTGCTAATTGGAAAATTTGTATTCTTGGTGTAGAATTTTTTGAGTTCCTTATATATTCTGGAAATTAGTGCTCAATCTGAAGTATGAGTGACAAAGGTTTTCTCCAAGTCTGTAGGCTCTCTCTTCACATTGCTGATAGTTTCCTTTGCTCAGAGAAAATTGTTTAGTTTGATTCTATCCCAGTTATTGATTCTTGATTTTATTTGTTTTGCTATGGGAATCCTTTTATGGAAGTCTAATGCTAAGTCGACGTGTTGAAGATTTGGACATAATTTTCTTCTATAAGATGCAGGGTCTCTGGTCTGATTCTGATTCCATGGTCCACTTTGAGTTGATTTTTGTGCAGGGTGAGAGATAGGAGTTTAGTTTCACTCTGCTCCTTATGGATTTCCAGTTTTCCCAGCACCATTTGTTGAAGAGGCTACATTGTCTCCATTGCATATTTTTGGGACCTTTGTCTAATATGAGAAAATTGTATTTATTTGGGTTTGTGTCCATGTCCTCTCTTCTGTACCATTGATCTACCTGTCTATTTTGGTACCAATACCATGCCGTTTTTGTTCCTATTGCTTTGTAGTATTGTTGAATTTCTGGTATTGCGAAAACCCCTGTTTCACTGTTCCTACTAAGGACTGCTTTAGCTATTCTGGGTTTCTTATTTTTCCATATGAATTTCATGATTTCTTGCTCTATTTCTGTAAGGTACATCAGTGGTATTTTAATTGGAATTGCATTGAATCCGTATAGCACTTTTGGTAGTATGGCCATTTTGACAATATTAGATTTGCCTATCCAAGAACATGGGAGATCTTTCCATATTCTAAGGTCTTTCTCAATTTCTTTCTTCAATGTTTTGTAGATTTCATTGTAGAGATCTTTTACCTCTTTGGTTAGATTGATTCCCAAGTATTTTATTATTTTATTTGAGTTTATTGCAAATGGAGTTGTTTTCCTCATTTCCCTTTCAGATATTTCATCGCTTTCATATAAAAAAGCTTTAGTTTTATGTGCGTAGATTTTATAGCCTACTATTTTGCTGAATTCATTGAGGAGGTCTAGAAGTTTTCTGTTGGAGATTTTTGGATCCTCTAAATATAGAATCATGCCATCAGCAAATAGTGACAGCTTAAGTTCCTCTTTTCATATTTGTATCCCTTTAATTTCTTTAGACTCTCTAATTGCTCTGGCTAGAGTTTCGAGGACAATGTTGAATAGAAGTGGGGAAAGAAGACATCCCTGTCTCATTCCTGTTTTTAAAGGGAATTCTTTCAGTTTTTCTCCATTAAGAATGATGTTGGCCTTGGGCTTAGCATAAATAGCCTTTACAATGTAGAGGAATGCTCCTACTATCCCTATTTTTTCTAGTGTTTTGAGCATGAAGCGGTGTTGTATTTTGTCGAACACTTTTTCTGAGTCAATTGAAATAACCATATGAATCTTATACTTAAGTCTATTGACATGAAGGGTTATGTTTATTGATTTATGGATGTTAAACCATTCTTGCATTCCAGGAATGAATCCCACTTGATCGTGGTGCACAATTTTCTTAATATGTTTTTGGATACAGTTTGCCAATATTTTGTTAAGGATCTTTGCATCTATATTCATCAAAGATATTGGTCTAAAATTTTCTTTCCTTGATGTGTCTTTTCCTGGTTTGATTATGAGGGTGATATTAGCTTCATAGAAGCTAATGAATTTGGTAGGGTACCCTCCTTTTCTTTTCCTGGAATACTTTGAGAAGTATTGGAATGAGTTCTTCTTTCAATGTCTTGTAGAACTTGGCTGAGAATCCATCTAGTCCTGGGCTTTTCTTGGATGGTAGGTTTTTAATGGCTTCTTCTATTTCATTGCTTGATATTGATGTGTTTAAATTGTGTATGTCCTGGTTTAGTTTGGGAGAAGCATATGACTCTAGAAATTTGTCGATGTCTTTGGAATTTTCTATTTTGTTTTAATACAGATTTTCAAAATATCTTCTCATTATGTTATGTATCTCAGTCCTGTCCACCATGATATTTCCTTTTTCATCATGAGTTTTAGTAATTTGAGTTTTCTCTCTCCTTCTCTTTGCTAGTGTGGCTAAGAATTTGTCTATTTTGTTTACTTTTTCAAAGGACCAACTCTTTGTTTTGCCTTTTTTTTTAATTGTTTCTTTTGTTTCAATTTCATAGATTCCAGCCCTGATTTTAATTATTTCCACTCTTCTACTACCTTTGCTGTTATTCTCTTCTTTTTTTTCTAGGATTTTGAGCTGTAATATTAGGTCATTTAGTTTTTGACTTTTCATTCTTTTCTGGAATGTGCTCCATGTAATGAATTTTTCTTTTAGTACATCTTTCATGTTGTCCCAGAGATTTTGATAAGTTTTATTGTTGTTCTCATTGATCTCAAAGAATTTTTTTATCTCCTCCCTGATGTTTTCTGTTATCCATGTTTCATTCAATAGCACATTATTTAGTTTCCAGTTGATGGAGTAAATTCTGTTTTTTTTTTTTTTTGTGATTGATTTCTACTCTCAGTCCATTATGATCTGATAGAACACAAGGCAGTATCTCAATTTTTTTGCATTTCCTAAGGGCTGATTTGTGGCATAACATATGGTCTATTTTCGAGAAGGATCCATGTGCTGCTGAGAAGAAAATGAATTTGCTCGTTGATGGATGGAATATTCTATATAATTGTATTAAGTCTAGATTATGGATTGTGTTATTGAATTCTATAATTTGTTTCATTTTTGTTTGTAATATCTATCTATTGGTGACAGTGGTGTGTTAAATTCACCAGAATTATTGTGTTGTGGTCTATTTGATTCCTGAAATTGACAAGGATTTCTTTAATGTACAGGGATACACTGTTGTTCGGGGAATAAATATTTACTATCATTATGTCTTCCTGATTTATGTTTCCCTTAAGCAGTATGAAATTTTCTTCTTTATCCCTTCTGACTAACTTTAGCTTGAAGTCTACTTTATCTGATATAAAGATGGAATGATAGAAACCCCCGCTTTTTTACTGGGTCCATGTGCATGGTAGATTTTTTTCCCAACCTTTCATGTTTAGTCTGTGGATATCTTTTTCTATGAGATGAGTCTCTTGCAGGCAGCATATTGCTGGGTATTTTCTTTTAATCCATTCTGCCAGTCTATGTCTTTTGATTGATGAGTTCAGGCCATTAACATTCAGGGTTATTATTGAGGTATGATTTGTATTCTCAGTCATCTGGGCTTATTTTTTGGTTTTTAACTTGGTTTGGTTTCTCTGTTGAGTGGTTTTTCTCTAAGATATTTCCTCCATTTTCTGACCTCCATTGTTGTTTTTCAATTCCTCCTCATGGAATATTTTGTTGAGAACATTCTGTAGCGCAGGCTTTCTATTTGTAAATTCTTTTAACTTTTGTTTATCATGGAACGGTTTTATTACATTTTCAAATCTGAAGGTTAGTTTTGCTGGATATAGGATTCTGGGTTGGCAACAATGTTTTTTCAGAGCTTGAAATATGTTGCTCCAGGCCCTTCTAGCTTTTAGAGTCTGTATTGACAAGTCAGCTGCTATCCATATTGATTTCCCCTATATGTAATCTGATGCTTCTCTCTCGCAACCTTCAAAATTCTATCTTTATTTTGAATGTTAGGCATTTTCATTTTAATATGCCTTGGTGTGGATCTGTTATGACTTTGTGCATTTGTTGTTCTGTAAGCCACTTGTATTTGATTTTCCATTTCATTCTTCATGTTTGGGAAATTTTCTGATATTATTTCATTGAATAGGTTGTTCATTCCTTTCGTTTGTATCTCTGTGCCTTCCTCAATAATTCTTAAATTCCCAATAAATTCTTAAATTCCCAATAATTCTTAAATTTTGTCTTTTCATGATGTCCCATATTTCTTAGAGATTCTGTTCATGATTTCTTACCATCTTCTCTCTTTGGGCAACATTCCTTTCAAGATTAAATATTTTGTCTTCATTTTCTGAGGTCCTGTCTTCCAATGGTCTAGTCTTTCATTGATGCTTTCCATTGAGTTTTTTATTTGGTTTATTGTTTCCTTCATTTCACGGATTTCCATTTTTTTTTCTTTTTCTTTTTTTTGAGAATCCCTATCTCTTTGTTGATTTGATCTTATGCTTTTTTCAATTGCTCTTTCAACTGCTTATTGGTACTATCATTCATTGCCTGCATTTGCTCTCTTAACTCATTCTTTGCTTTGTGAAGAATCATCTTAATCATGTATAATCTGAAGTCCTTTTCTGAAATTTCTTCTACCGTAGTGTTATTGTAGTCTCTTAATATAGAATCTTGATTTGTTTGGATCATTTTCTTCCCTTGTTTTTTCATGTTGATCATGTATCTTCCCCTCTAGCCATGCAGAGATGGGGTATTGCAGAATTCCCCCTATAGGCTTATAGTGGCCCTATAGATTTCCAAAACCTTTTCTTTAAGGGGCAATCAATGTTAGCAGGACCCAATTCAGACACTATGCAATCCTAGACCAAATAGTTCCTATGAGGACAATACCAAAATTGTCATAATAAACAGACTGAGTTCAAATATTATCTTCAGTAAACAAACAGATTTGCAATAAGGTCTGCAGTTTCAAATGGAGGACAAATAGGATGCAGAGGGATGTAGGATGTAGCTTATAATGGGATAAGAAAAGAATATACAGAAGTTCTAGATAATAGAAAGGGTGAGAGTGTAATCAAAATAAATTGGATGTTAGCATGCCAAAAGGGAGAAAGAGACTCTGAGGGAACAGGTAAACAAAGGAAAAGAGAGCCAAAAAAAGTAAAGAAATAAAAAATTAATATTGTTCAATAAGGCAAAGAAAGAAAATCTACACTATAGCAGTCATATAGTATTCAAACCTCCCAGTCTTCAGTAGCATGATGCATGAGAAGTACCTAACAATGAGCTTCATGTCTCCAACAGGTTTCACAGGATGGGATCTACCCCACCTAAAGATCTGAGCTAAGGTTCCAGAATTATCCAAGATGGATTCTCTGGCTTCCAAATGTGTTGGCATATAGGGTGCTGCAGCTTGGGTCAGCTAGAGGTGCAGGAGGTGGGATGTGGATGGTCAGGGAGGGGTCCTAGAGGAAGGGTGTGTTTGGTGTGGTTGTGGTATCCTGGAGGCCAGGTGCAATCAGTTGGTCTGAACCCCAGTTGGTCTGGGGTCCCAGAGATAGGACGCAGTCTGTTGGTCTGGGGGTCCTGGTGGCAAGGAGCAGTCAGTCGATGTGAGGGCCCCAGAGGCAGGGTGTGATCAGTTGGTCTGAGGTATCCTGGAGATAGGGCTCAGTCATTACAGTCAGGGATTCTACGGGGCCTGGCAGTTGTCTCAAAAGGGCAGCAGCCATGTGTAACCAAGCCTGCAGGTACTGTGACAGATAACTTCCAGGCAACAGCAGGCAGTTAGTGCTCCACTGTCAGTCTGCAGTCAGTCTGCTGGCAGCTGTTGGACAATCGGGAGGGGAATATCTGGTGGTGGGTGATGAGTAGGTGAAAGGCAGGTGATGGACAGGCAAGAGACAGGCAAATGGCGGTTGATAGGTGCCTGACAGTGAGCAATCTGCAATGAAAAAGGCATCGACATGCTGGCAGAGTGCAGGTGATCACAGTAGACAGATGGGGTAAACAGCAGGGGATTGATATGCAGCAAAAACTGCCTCACCAGGAAACATATATCATCTGCCTGAAACCGGAGTTATGGAGAGACAATGAATGCAGTCTCCCTCTGGTCCGCCATCTTGGATCTCCAACTGGGATTCTTGTAATGTGATAATAAGACAGGGAGTATTACTTATAAAACCAGATATGAAGAGCATTTGATCTACTTTGGAAGTCCAATCAGTGAAATTAGGGTAATTATGAATTCATTCTACTTTTTCCCTGAGAACAACTGTCTTCCCATGACACTCCTCACAGCTTCCACCATCTATTTGTTCCTGAAAGTGTAGATGAGGGGATTCACGAAGGGAGGGATAAAAGCCGAAGACAATGATGTTCAGCAGTGTGTCAGAGGTTGCTGAAGGCCTCAGGTACAAACCTGTGCCAGAAATAAAGAAAATGGACACCATGAGGATGTGAGGGATGAAGGTGGATGCAGTCTCCCCAGTAGGAAATTTCAACACAGGAGAAAATATGTGAATATATGACATGGTAATAAAAGTAAAGCAACCACCACAGACCATATGGTAGAGACCAAAGGAGGGTCATGTTGCTGGTGGTGTCAGCATAGAGGGGACATCACAGAAGAACTGATGGATCATGTTTGACTGGCAGAAGGATAGCTAGAATGTGTTTCCAGTGTGCACACCTGCATACACCAGACCAATGGTCAGGGAAGGAAGGGTCATACAGACATAAAGCTGAGGGTTCATAGTTATAGAGTAATAGATGGTCTGGCAGATCATTACATAGTGGTCCCAGGCCATGATGGTGAGAAACTGAAGATAAACACATGCACAAAAAATGACCAAGATCTGGGTTGCACAGTCAGCCACTGAAATGGTCCTGTTGCCAGTGAGAGAGTTGACAAAGGCATTGAGGACATTGAAGGAAATGAAGCACATGTCCAAGATGGACAGGTTCCTGAGGAAGAAGTACATGTGCTTGTGCAGGTTCTGATCAGCAGAGGTGAGAGTGACGATGAGCAGGTTCCCTAACAAGGTACTCAGATAGGTCAGTAGGAATACCGTGAAAGAGAGGAAACTCAGTTTCCAGCCATCAGGAGAGCCCAGGAGGAGAAATTCAGTTTCTGTGGTTGAATTTCCCATGTATTGGAAATTCTGGTGGTCTAGGAAGATAAATTGATAAGAGAGAGGAAGGAAAGCATGATTAATGCCATTCCTTACATGTTCTTGTCCAATGTATTTGCTTCAATTTTGCAGTTACTTTTCTTGCAGAGGAAAGGTCACTTTTGGTTTTCTGATTGTTTAAGTGTTTCTAAACTGACTGAACATCCCAGTGCAGATGTGGAGGTCTGCAGCGATTGTTCCTGGGCATGAACTGCAGGATTGTCTTCAGCTCCTTCATCATGCCTCCATTGACTTCCATAGGCTGCCATGCAGAGCACTATCAGTGGTTCCTCACCTCAGTCTTGGAGGGCCACTGGTCTTAAGATGCATTCTTCAGTGCTCTGTAATTTAGTTACTTTCATTCTCTTGCATGAATCACAAATGAAAACAATGTTTTAACACTCTCTCCTGTGTTAGCAATGTTTTTACTCAAAGTTTTCACTCCATGACATTTGATTCTTTTTATATCAGATTATTTTCCTTATTCATGTTGACACCTTCCATTATATTCTCAATGGCATCATGATCTTTTAAAGGCATGTTGACTCTATATTCTAAAAGTAAGGCTGTGTTCATAATTGAAACACTTATGAAGAGCTCAGACCAGCTCAATTCCTAATCACTTACATCATCATTTCCTCTGCCCTCTGCAAACCAGGATTTCCTCAGGACCTTGCCATGTTAATCACACTCTTTTTTAAGAGTGACCTTCTTGCTGAGTCTGTCTGGTTTACCCTGGAAATGTGTTTGCTCCACATGGCTAGGGGTTGGTTGCCCTATTCAGACAAGTTGCTTTTAATTTCACAGTCATGGTGAAGTTCAAGGGATCCTGTCCAATCTGCCTGTCATCTGTGTCTGGTCCCTATCTCAGCTCCTCCATGACACAAACCTGAAGCTCACTCCTGAGTGAACTCCTCTTTAGAACTGACACACATGCCTTTTTCTACTACACAAATGATGAGAATGCACTGGACCTGAGAGGTGGCTCAAATGCACATTTCCTCTGAAAACTTATTCGTAATTTCTATTTCATCACTTTTGTATATTGTTTAAATATTGACATATTATACTAAATTATAGCTAATATGTGTGTGTTTATCATCCCCGCAACAGTGGTGCATATCTTTGAATTTTTGACCATGTGATATTCATCATTTTACATGTCTAGTAGCAATTACCTGACTTTCTAGAGTAAATAATGAATAAAATATTGTAGTATTATTGACTACTAATGTAGACTGACTTTATTCTACTAATTTACAAATGAATAGACCCCAATAGGCTTTGGGCTTTCTTCTGTCCTGTAATAGATAAAATACACACTGATTTGAAATGATAAAGAGGATACTCCGCCCCCCATGCCTTTGCAGGGTAAAATCTAAAACAGTAATTGCTCAGAAAACATTACTGCTGACACAAATATGGCCAAGCTATTCCTGATGCTGGGTTTAGGGAAACAAGAAAATTATTGGAATTTTACACAATTTTATTACTGTAGAGGGAAAATATGATAATAGACTATGTAAGCATATGAATAAATAGAAAAAATTCAGATTTTGATGAGTGAGGTGATGAATTAATATGAACATGGTCAGGTTTCTCACCCTGGCTGTGAATTGCAGGACTATAGGAGAGATTTTTTTTTTCTTCCTTGTGTAAAGTCAATGATGGAAAAGCAGAACATGTGTCTAAAATCCAGGAGGTGCATTGAAACATAGAGCCATTTCCTTCATGTTGAACACTATATAATCTACTTTGTGCTCATTTCTCCAACAGAACTTCATGCATTTCCCAGTAAGTAGTTTGAGTTATATGAACTTAATTGTTTTTCTTGTTATTTATGTGATTTAACTGTAGTTTTAGAAATTTCCTGAATTTGACTTTGTCTCTTGTTTCTTCTGTCTCAGAGGATATCTGGGATCATGGAGCATTGATCCATCCTCATGTGTAACATGAGAAAAACAAGAATAGGAAACATCCCCTTATTTTGACAGAGATCCTCAGTCAATCTCAGTAGGCTTCAAACATCATTTATTCAGGAAGACAGATATATTTAAAATAATGAAACATGCTTTATTTCAGATTTGTGCTCCACAATATTTTAGTGTTATTCAGAACAGTATTAATATTTAAGGGCAGATTAATGCCTATCAAAAAATTCCATCCTATAAACAATTAAATGAAGGGAAAATAAAATAAAGGGTGGAAAAGAAAGACAGGAAAATGCTTCTGAGGAGAGGCAAGCACATCTTAATTGTAGGAACATGAATACGTGCTGCCCAGGGCTGCCTGTAAAAGTGGAGAAACCTTTCACTTCTTGTATTTCTCCAGGTAGTGCTTAAAATAAGGAAATGAATGATAAATAGGCCATTTAAAAACTGTGAAGGATAATTCAGGTTGGAAGGCGCAGGGAAATATCATTTTCTAAATGACATTTTTTCATTTTTAAAATTATTAATTACTACTATTGATAAATCTTTGACAAATATTAAGGTAATATTTATAGTTTCTGAAATTCATAGGATGCTTCCAGAATTTTATAATTTCATTTTTTTGTTGTTACCACTGGACAGAGACTTCTTCATAATCACATCTCCTATATTAGTAGTAAAAAAAGTAAAATTAGATGAAAAAGAGAACACAATTTTTATCAATTCAACAAAATAAGATGGATGGATTTAAAATGCTTCCATGAAAATTGTATGCAACGTTGAATTTTTTTACCTACAGTATCTGATACATTTTAAGTTATATTATTTATATAAATACTTTGGTATCCATCTACCTATTCCCCATTAGGTATTTTCCATGTTTTATTTTTTGCTTTAAAATGAATGTATTTATTTGTCTTCTCTGGAATTTTCGTGCAGACTGTTCTGTGAATTTTCTGAGTATATTATAAGTAAGAGTAAGTTAAAGAAAAGAATTTTAAACCAACCAGAAACCACCTGAGGAAATCTCACACACTTTATTTGCATGTACCATGCAGATACCCAACAAGTTCCCTGTGTTCCTATTGCAAACTTGGCAAACATAGAAAATATTATGCAGGCTTAAGGACCCTCTGGACTTGCTGTGTTCTTCACAGAACTAACACACTTTTTGTCCCTGGGCTACCTGACCCTTGGATGAGATTGCAATTTGCTGAGCAGAATTAAACTGAGACTCAGATGTGTTTCGACTCTAACTGCCAAGTACTCATTCCTGAGTGTTGTCCAATCTCTACATGGGAGGAGAACAGAGTCTCTCCTTGGCTTCTCCCATCAACTGTGTCTGTACCACAGTGGATCTGTCCAGCCAGCACAGTGCCATGTGGGATGTGGGGAGCTCAGTAACCTATGCTTTATGTTAACCTGGTGCTTTGCCAGTGGAGCAGGACCCCAGGAGTTTAGAGAGCAGCCTGCAGCGACAGCAGGGGACCTGAGCACAGCACCAGGCAGCATCTCAAGAGCAAAGGGGAGAGGACCTGGCCATGTGCCAGCATGGGCAGTGGAAGACACAGGGGAACTCCTGTGTTGAACATTGTCCTAATTTGTAACAGAGAAACTAATGACACTGTGAATAGAATGATGGACTCACTGTGTGTTTTCATCTCTGCACTCCTCCACAGTGTGAGCTATGGGTTCTTATGGGGACAAGTTAACATTAAGGGAGCTGAGAAGCTCTCACTTACTCACCAACCTGTAAGTGAGAATCCTCTAACACTGTCTGTAGTTTAGCAGCAAAATTTTATCATTGAGATGGAATTCACATAATGTAAAATTAATCTTTGTAAGAGTTAATGATATAAATTCAGTGTTATTTAACATATTTTCAAAGGTATACATATTCCTACTACATCTTGTTTCTAAATATTTTCATTATTTCAGATGAACTATCTAATCTATTGTACACCTTGTCCCTATTATTCCTAACTGCACTCACTGGACATGAGTATGTACATTGGATAACTTTGAAATATTTGTTAAATTTTATTTAAATAATATCATTCATTATTTGACCTTTATTCTGATTTAACTAAAGCTAATGTTTTCACTACTAATCCACCTGGTAGCTTGTATCATTAGTTTATTTCTTAAGAATGAATGACTATTCATTACTATGTATATGCTAGAAATATATTCATCTGCACATTCCTTTTTGCACATATTTTTCTTCATACTGTTAATATAATGTCTGGGAACCTATTTCCCATTTCTGTGCACAGATTTATATGGGCTGATTCACTGAATCTACAACCAAAAGATGTATAGGAAAAGATAGTATTTATTAAGACATATAAAGTATATACAAAAGGAAAACCATCCCAGGTAGCATAACAACTCTGCAGCAGAGAGACATCACTGGCATTTCACAGTATACATAACCAAAGAAAGCTGACTTGTCACCTGAGTTATTCTCATCTCTCTTAAATACACTGGAGTAAACATATAAAGTTATTGACTGGAGCCACTGGGCTCAGTGCCATCAGTATGTTTGGTCTCCAGACCTGGATCTGGCCAGGAACCAGGCCTTGAGAGCAGAAACCAGATGTCTTGTTTTTTTGTTTTATTCTTGGGCAGAGAGCTTATCTGTCTTTGAACGTGGGAACTGCCAGACCACTAAGTTTCTCATGCAAGTTGTTTACTCCTTGCCCTGATTTCACTTTTTGAAAGCACTCGTAAACAAGACTCTATTTTTCTCTGTATTTCGTCCCTAGGATTGTTTAAGAGGGTAAGTGAAGGAAGTCATTATTATTGCACAATGCATTTGTTTGATTCGATAATACATTTGGCAATTACATATACATAATATGATTAAAATGCCAACAATACAGAATTATGGATAAAACACAGCTGTAAAGTATTTAGAAGCACTAGTACTAGAAAACAAGAAATCAGACCAATTATGATTAGTGTCCTCAGTTATTACATTTGACAAATCAGTTAACTTATTGGAAACAATAGTTGTGGCTATTCGGTGCTCTGCTAGAGAACGTTTATTATGCTGTAGATATTGATGCAATAAATTTGAATAGTAGGTAGGGATAAGTAAATACAAATATCTGGCATTGTTAAGGGTGTAGCAATCCAAGTAATATTGAGTTTGTTATTAACATCAGGGGATACATAGAATGTTTCTCCAGTCCAATACAAGATTTTCACCTCTTTTAAACATCCCACAAAAGGAGAGGATAAATTCATCCATTGTAATTCAGTACCATTGATACTGCAATTATTTATGACTTTTGTCAAATGATATCTATATTCGAATTACAATTTTAACGTGGAAAATTTACAACATCTTATTAATACTTTAGAGGTAATATTTACTTGTATTTCATTACTACTAGTGATTATTAACTGATATACAGATGCTTTTCCCTTCCATCCAGTTAGGTTTTGTCCACTCACAGTCATATTAGCAAAGTTACATTTTTTATTAGCTGAGCAGGTAAAATTATCTTGTGTCCTATTGCCTATGTTGTTCCTCCAATACCATCTGATCAAGGAGCTGTTTGATGGTGCATGAAGTTCTATTCCAGGAGTCCAGGCCCATATCAAAGGACTTGTCATGAAGATCCAGCTCACAATATAGTTCCATACAAATAGGTGGTTAGTAGGTAATATTTTAGGTTGTTTATCTCCAGGAATCATTACTATTTCCATAATATCCTTTCCCTGTGCTATTATTTCTGCAGCTATAGGAACATCAGTTTCTTGGGGTTTTATTCATACTTTGGTCCCTGTGATAATATCTGTTGATCCAAAACCACCCTTTCTATTGGTATCTACAGTAAGTTGTTTTATTTGAGTCCACTCATTGTGCATTACACAAGGTATTAAAATTATTTGAGCAACTCGCATTCCAGCTATAATTTGGAATGGGTCCGGGGATACGGTATGTAATATAACTTTAATTTCTGTTCCATAATAAAGTCAATTATCCCAGCCATGATTTGGATTCCTTGTATGGCCAGGCTAGATCAAGGAGTGATCTGCCCAAAGTGTTGGGGAGGGATTTCAATTCCCAAACCTATTGGTATTACTTGAGTTTGATTTGGAGAACATCTATTACACTATACAAGTTATAACCAGAAGAAGTAGGAGTGCCTAGCTAGGGAAGCCGGGCTTTAGGATGTAAGGCCCACCATTTTATATGAGAAATTTCAGCATCCCAAATTTGTAAATTTGTAGTCATTATTTGAGACAAGGGAGTTTCTGATTTCATTAATATTAGATTATTCAATTGTTTTAAAGCTGTAAATAAATTATCTTTCCACTGTCCATATTTACCATTTCACAGTTTTCTTAATTTTTCCCTTAAAAGACCATTCATTCATTCTATCAGCCCTGCAGCTGTGGATAATATGCAATATGATATATCCATTCAATACTATTTTCTTGGCCATATAATTGTCTTAATTCTCCTTCAAAATGAGAGCCAATATCACTTCGGATTTGCAAGGGTGCTCCATAATATAAACTTATTATGTCTAAATTTCTAATAGTATTCCTTTGTGTAGCATCTGTATATGCACAAGCTACTAAAACCCCAGAATATGTATCTACATAAGTACAAATATATCTACATCCTCTAGACATGTGCAGAGGTCCTATACAATCTATTTACCAAATTTGAGCTGGATGAGTTCCTGTACTTAATTCTCCAGTGACAATGGGAGGCACTGGCCAAGCTTTATCCAATTGGCAAATGGGGCGTTACATAACTGTTTCCTTACACTTAGATAATGGAATAGATATTCCTTGTTCACATGCCCACCTGTACAGTGCAGCAGGTCCAGCATGTCCTGTCTTTTGATAAACCCATTTAGCCAACTGGATAATTCTATCTTCTTCAGACTGGGGAGTGTTTTCTTCTAAAACAGCTATTTTAGCCAGATTGTCCATCCTTGTATTACACTCACATTCCAGGGTGTATCTCTGAGAATGAGCATCTACCTGAAACACAGACATGTTAGTACATTTAAGCATTTCCCAAATACTCTTTTTCATATTTCTGTTCCCCATAATTGTTTATCTCTTATTTTCCAATAATTTTTATACAAATTTTGTAACCAAATTGTTAATCCATTTGCTATAGTCCAGGAATCTGTAAACAAATGACATTCCTTTCCCTCTTCATATTGTAAAGCTAGGAATACTGCATATAATTCAGCACATTGACTACTTTGTCCCTTACCCTGTTTCTCTAATATCTTTTTATTAGATGGGTTAAAAGCTATGGCACTTCACTTCCTATATAATTGGCTGATCCATCTGTAAACCTTGCATTTTCTTGTTATGTAGGTGTTAATTTATCATATCCTTCATTATATTTAACAGGAGATTGTTCTACAAGTTCTTTACTAGATACTTCAGGTAACTGTGCATCAGGCAAATTTGCTAGAAGCTCATGCAATTATAAAATACTTGCATGTCCTGCTTTGGCTCTATTTTGTATGTACCATTTCCATTTTATAATGCTCAACTCCTGAGTATGTCCAATTTTATGAGATATAGGGTTACTCATTATCCAAGTCATAATAGGAATACGAGGTTGTATAACCACATCATGATTTATTATTAAATGCTCAGTATCCACCAATGCCCAATAAATAGCCAATAATTGTTGTTCAAAAGGAGTATATTTTATTCCAGCTTTACATCATCATCATCCTTATTATCATTCCAAATGTCCCCATCCCATGTATCAGGATCCCAATCAGCCTTTGTAGTAGCAATTACAGCATATACTTTCTTTACATTTACCTTACCCTTCGGTTTTTTATATTTATATTTAGCACATGGCACTGCAGCCTTCTCAGTTACATTCTGATAATTTGGAGCCTGATCTCCCAAAATTAAATTCTGACATTGCAGCATAGCCAATTTACTTTGTAGTTCAGTGAGCTCCTTTTCCACAGCTAGTTTTTCCCGCAATAAATCTTACATCTGCAAGCACTTTTTCCCATAGGCAGACAACAGAACCCATCCTCAATGAGTAATAGAGCTAAATTCTTTGCCTTTATCTACCAGCACAGTTTGCAAGACCTCAATCACTTGGGGGGTATCAGCTGTTGGTAATATAACATCCCAATGTTCCCCCAAAACACTCCCTATGGTCCATTTCCAAGCCAAGGAGCTAAACTGAGCATCTTCCCATCCTGGAATATCACATATGGCACATCTAAACCTGTCCTTTTTCTTAAACAACAGCATTGCTTTGGCTTCCCAGTGGATTCTGCCGACTATGCAAATTTGTCTGGGAACATGTTTCCCATTTCTGTGCACAGACTTATAATTTATATTGACCGATCCACTGAATGTACCACCACAAGATGTACAGGAAAACATAGTATATATTAAGACACATAAATTACATACAAAAGGAAAACCATCCCAGGTAGCATACCAACTCAACACCGGAGAGACATCATGGGCATTTCACAGTATACATAACCAAAGAAAGCAGTCTTGTCACCTTTGAGTTATTCTCATCTCTCTTAAATACACTGGAGTAAACATATAAAGTTATTGTCTGGAGCCACTGGGCTCAGTGCCATCAGTATGTTTGGTCTCCAGACCTGGATCTGGTCAGGAGCCAGGTCTTAAGAGCAGAAACCAGATGTCTTTAAGTTTTTTTTGTTTGTTTGTTTTTTTCTTGGGCAGAAAACTTATCTGTCCTTGAACAGGGGCACTGCCAGACCAAAGTTTCTCATGCACGTTGTTTACTCCTTGCCCTGATTTTTTTGAAAGCACTCTTAAACAAGACTCCATTTTTCCTACATATAATGAGACTGATTTATTGGTATTCATATACTTTACCAATATTGAGTTTTCTGGTATGCAATTTACACTCTGTAAGATCATGTTTAATAATTATGTCCATAAACAACTCAGATGAATAAAACTTATTTTGACTCATGACTTCATTCTTTTTTTCTGTCGTTGGCCAGTTCCATGGATTTGTGCCCATGATATGGGTACATTGAAGAAAGACACAGCAGAGGGAAGTTGTTCAGGATGTAACTTTCAGAAAGCAAAGATAGAAAAGGGTAAATGGGTTGCAAAGAAGATGAATGTTTGCAATCCAGAAGCCATCCTGTGACTGCAGCATGGCAGAGCCTATGGAAACTGAAACCCAGGTTTGTGAGGTACTGGAAACATTCAGGGACACTCTAAGTCTACAGGATAGAAACTGTACTGCTTAAGATCCCTATGGCTAGATGAGAAAACACACAAAATGAAAAAAAAAGGGAGGAATAAAGCACTCCCAACAAACCTGGATACTCCAATTATAGACTCCATTGACAACACAGTAGAAGAAATGTCAGAAAAGAAGTTCAGAATTTACATAGTAAAATTGCTCCACCACTTTAAAGAGGATATAGAGTGAAATCAGAGCTGTTTCATGTGATGGAAGATAACTTAGATAAAATGACGAAGATCTGAAAGAAATCTAGAAGAAATCTTTGAAATGAAGGAATAAATAAACCAAAATCAAATTCAATGGAAATTAGAACCAACAGAGGAGACAATTTGGAAGATAGAGACTCAGGCAATGAAGACAAAATATATAATTTTGAAAATTATTTTGACCACATATAGAAGATGATAAATTGTGTGATGTTCCCTCACCCAGACACAATGCCTGGAAAGCAGTTGCTGAAGCCAATACAGTGGAACTACTGTGGCTACTTCTGGCTGATAAAAAAGACCCCCAAGGCAATGGCACCATAGTGGGTTTGAACTCCTGCTCCCTAAGCAACTGAAAGTCAAACAAATGCAGAAAGAAATGTCTGAATTCATCCAATAGAGGATAAAGATTGAAAAAAATATGCAAGGAACTTAGCTAAGCTCTCTCAGAACTCTTTGGCAGAACAGGAGGAAGGCTCCCTGGGAGAAGCATGGGTTCAGGTGAAGAAGAGCCTGGCAGATGAAGAAGAAGTTCATCTCAAGTTCTCCACCAAGCATCACAGAGAGGTAGAAAAGCCCCTAATGAACTTTTGTGAGAACTTTAAGAAAGACATAAATAAGTGTGACCACCATCATGGTGACCTTCGCAAGCAACTCACCAGCTGCTATACATTTGTGGAGAAGGCCCAGAAAGCCCTCCCAGAGTGGCAGAGAGATGTGGAGATGAAGACACAGCAGCTGTAGATCAAGTCGAGCAACAAGAAGGAGGACATGCATGGAGCAAGCCCGACAGGCTAGAGATGACCTCATGTTCTGTGTGGACCTCTACAACTAAGCCCAGTTCATATGGTTTGAAGAGATGGTGACCCCCACTAGGAGTTGAAGCAGCTGGAAGTGGAGAGGGTAGAGATTATCTGGCAACATTTGTACCAGTGCATACAACTGAAAAACAAGACAAACAAGTTCAACCAAAGTAGAGTTGAGCCTGCTTTAAAAACTGCTTTGAAAACTGCTATGAAAAGTGACCTCGCCAAACAAAGAGGGCTGTGGGTCAGAGAGCACAAAATGGGCAATATTCACCCTGTGGACAGGGAGATCTAGCATGTCTGTGTGGTTCCTGGGGTCCTGCCCAGGAGAGGGACTGAGTGTCCCACAGAGAGGAGATGGTATCTCCTCCTTGGGGAAGCTGCCCTCCCACCTGTTCTCCTGCCAAACTGACGAGAGAGATGGTGATTCCAGAAGGTTTCTTGGATGGCACAGTTGGGAGATCTCAGTTATTCCCAGGCCAAGAACACAGACCTGCAACCCTGCCCTTGTCTCCACAACTGAAGCCCCCCAAACCTCATGCCATGCTTTTTGCTCTAAGAACAGAGTCTGGAATTTTGTGGTTCCTGCTGACTGTCATAGGGATAGCCACCACACATCTGTGCCCTTGTATGCCCCAAGTTGTATCCTTCAACTGGTCACTTTATCTCCTTATGGGCTTTGGAATACTAGGGGAGGGTCACATCTGTCTCCAAGCCAATGTCAGTATCAGAATTGTGAATAGAAGGCACCATCAATTCAGCCTGCACCTGAAATGCTTTAAGCCCTTTATTTTTTTCATTGCATTCTTGAAGCCCAAACCTAGCTCTTCTTGGACACTTTTAATCCCAATGTTTCTTAGGAAGGCCAGTTTTCTGTCTTTCCACACCACACTGCCTAGAGAGTTCAGGATGGAAATATCTCATAGGCAAATTACCCCATGTGGGAGCATTGAATCATGGTTCCTATCATACAAGCATCATCTCTGAAGTCTCAGGGAATTCCAATCCATTCATTACTCAGCTGCTTTCTCAAGGCAGTCCACACCCTGCCACTCCTGCCCTGTCTCACCAGAGGGAGTTTTCCAATATTCTCAGCCAGTAAGACCTCCTTCAACTCTGTGCATGTCCAAAGGCTTTGAGGGATGGAGATGAATCAACTCAACTCAGAAACCAGATGGGGTCTGTCTGCCATGGTATCCTGTCCTATCACTGGGCTACCCTGACCTGCACTCTCCAAGGCTACCCACCATGGGCTTAAAGAGGCTGGGTCAGTCTCACATGGCAGACAAGTCAAGTCCCCTTGTCATTCCCCATAGAGCTCCATCTGCTTATGCATGATAGGGTTTGGGCTGTCGTCCCTTGTATGGGTACTGCAGACTTTCATGGCCATAGGATTTCTTTGCTCTTGAGGCTTGTTCTGCTCCCTGAGCCTCCAGCTCCTCTGTACTTTCCACAGCCCTATGTGAAGCCCTCACATGGTGCCAGAACCTCATTTTCCTATGTTTATCTTCCCTGGAGAAGCCTGGGCCAGGTGTGATTTGGGAAGCTTTGCAACACTGCCACTGGGCTCAGTTCATCACTTACTTTCTCTGCTACAGCAAACATGATCTCCACCACATTAACCTAGACAACAGCCTGAGGGGACTGGGAGAAAAAAATTGACATAGTGAGTAAGGAAAAAGTTACACACAAAAACCCATGCTACGAGTGTCCATCTTTCTTCATCTTTACTTCAATGTCTTTGGATTGACCCTTACATCTCCCATGGGTATAAAGTTCTATGAGCACAATTCACTGATCTTTCCCTCACTCTTACAAGCTAATAATGGATAATATTAATCTTGATGCTTTCAGCATCTCTTCTATTAAATTGGAATTGTTCTCTCATAGTGTATTTTAAAAAGATGTCCAATATACTAAAGCAAATCAGAAAAAAAAAAAAGTATAAGAATGATTCCAGGTTTTAACCTCTGTGGCCACCTTCTCCAGCAATGTCTCCACGTGCTTAAATCTACCACCCAGGCAAGTCATTCAAACCAGAATGGACTGATTAGGTTGTAACTCTCACAATCCAATCACTTTACTTTGAGAATTCCTGTGTCAACATACAGACTACTGGGAAACACCTCACATTTCATCCATAACATTCACTGCTGGTCCTCCAAATCCCATGTCCATTTCACAATACAAAATGAATTTAGTCCATCTCCAGTTGTCACTTAGTCATAACAATTCCAGGATTCCACAAGTGCAAGTCCAAAATATCAACTGAAAATGAAGATAAACTCTTCGCTGTGACTCCATGTAAAAATCAAAAGCAAGTTACATACATCCTATATCCAGTTGAAAACAGTAAACCTTCCAAGTACAAAAGGAAATACTAGGAGCATAGAAAGAATGGATGAGGCCTGAGGAATACCAAAAACAACTGAGTAAACAGGTCACACAAATCCACCTGTAATTCAACATAAGTTGTAGAACTCTTAAGTGCATATGCTATTTTCAAATAGCTTGATAATTCCTGCACTTTTGGCCTTACCAGTTATAGAGCGAAGGGTTTTCTTTTTCTTTGCCTCTCTCTGCAGTCAGCAGCTTTACTTGGCAAAGAGTACATGCTACTTCCATGTTTTAATTCCCTGAGATTCCACTCAAACTTTGGCACACATTTTCAGAGGTTCATATTTCACTCTGTCATGGGCAGCCTGTAGGGGCTCAGAAATTATTGCAATTTGCTTGGTCTCCCAGGTCTTTCTTTGAAATGATTGTGAAAGCCTCCATGACCCCTTAACTTGAGCACCCTACAATCTTGGAGAGGCAGAACCACATAGATGTCTGCTGCCAACTCACCATAATTATATCCCTGAAATTACTGCCATAGTGATATCTGAATATCTTTCTCCCTGAGCCTGGTAAAACACTTGCTGGGCCCCTGTGCCAGCAGGGTGCCCAGGAGATATGTCTCAATAGAATTTTCCCTTTTTCATCCTTGAATATCTAATGTGTGTTGACTTGCAATTCCTTAGATATGCTCAGCTTCTTTCCAATTGTCTCTCTGTTACATATTTAGCAAGTCTTTAGGGGCTGCATTCTCCTTATAACCATAACTTCCTTGGGCCTTGTTTTTTAAATGATTCCTCTGAAACTCTGTCCAATATAGTTTTTAACTGTACTAACAAAATAACTGCTTTCTTAAAATGCTGCATGTTTATGATATTGATATAAATATTCTAAAGTATTTAGGAAAGTTAGAATAGTTTGATGACTTTGACTTTATGTTCTTAGTCATAAATATTACCTTAAAATGCTGTGTAGATTATGTGACAATATTGTCCTTTGGATAATTAACCTCTGATCAAATTTCTACCTACAGTCTTCTCCAAGGCTTTTGTCTTCTGCAGTTCTGATTCTATAAATTACTGACAAACATAATCATGAAGTAGACTCTAACAAAGACTCTTAAATACAGTTTCCTTATAATGGTAAATCTATTATTCAGAGAAGATTTCTTTCCAACAGGTACTTTTGCCTTAATTGATATTAATATAAAAATAAGTTTCCTGGTTCACCAATAGTAAACAAAGTAAATGTTTCTGGTAAATTCTGCAGAAGTTCCATACCACACCAACATACCCACAAAGTTTTCCATTATTTGACACAAGATGTGAGAAATTTTGAAGTTCATATATCATTATATCTTTTCATTTCCTGTGTCACCAATTCTTTCAGTTTAAAACTTAAGATAAACATCCAAAATCTATGGCAAGAGGAATACATATCATTAGGTTTCATGCTTGCAATTTAATTTCTTTCAAAATATGCACATTAGTTATATACTCAATTTACATGCCTAAAAACTAAAAAAATTGTTGATACAATTCACTTATTGAGGTTCAGTAAGCTGTAGATTTGGAGAAAATGCACATAAAGTTTGAGCTTGAAGATTTCACGTGGTGTTCTCTGAAGGTCCTTCTGCCCTAGCATTGAGAACCAGAAGCCATGGGACAGAACTTGTGGATGGAGCTTGTGTTGTGATTGGATTCTGTTACAGGAAGGCAGGGCTTCTGACATCAGCCAGTACTGGGGTTCTCACGGGTTCCTATTGAAAGTATTTTGTTCCATCCTCACTTTAAGAAATGCCTCTATTAATAATATATCACACAGGTTTAGGTTTTTATGTTTTCCTCAGTAATAAATACATATATGTTTTTCTCCAATTGTTTTCTATTAGTATAATGGTAAAAACAATGTTTCTCAAAATATGGAATTTAGTGTATTGATTGTGATATGATATAAATAATTTTCTCATTTTTCATATAAGTATTCCTAACCAACTTCAAATTGAGCATATGTCAGTTATGATGAATATTTGGCAAAGCATATTGTAGTGAGGAAGCAAGAATATTTGGAGAGATATAAGTTATTTGAGATGAAAGATACCCACAAGACAGGTGATGGCACATGTCTGCAATCCCAGTCCATCAGGAATTAGGACAGGAGAATGGGAGGTTTGAAGCCAGTAGAAGTAACAGAGTGAGTCCCTAAGCCACTTAGCAAGACCCTGTCTCTATATTAAACAGAACAAAGTCTGGGAATATGACCCTGTGTTCAATTGCTGTTTAAGGGAAAAAAAAATCTGTCTCAAGGTTTAGGGAACATGTAAAGATAGATATTTACTTTCTGAATTCCAGCTAACTGAGAGTAATTTAAGAGTTGACATGTTCAGACACTGAAGCCAATTAGAGTCCATCTGTACCTAAATATCAGACCTGACACATTAGCATAGATAATACAGAATTTAAATGAGTGAGATGAAGACCAACTTTAAGCCAACCTGCAGCTCAGTGTCTGGGTTTTCTCAACCACACGGCACAACTCATGGACATAACAAAAAAGACTGGCAGTCCTCACAGACAAGGAAGTCAGGGTTCTCTCTTCTCTTGCATATGAATTTTCTTGTCAGTATGGTGTGGTAACACTGCCCTTGTGTTTATTTCATGGACAAGGAGAATCTTTTTTCATGTGTTATCTGGCACAACATAAGAACAGACAGATCACCACTGAGAAGTACAAATTTGAGAGTCTTTATTAAGTTGAATGGCTGTCTCACACAATGCCCCAAAAAATGTCTATAGGGAGAACAGCCCCGACCATAGGGTTGTAGGGGTTCTTATATCAAAAATCATATCAATCATAAGTGTCTGTTACTATGATTTGAAATTACAAACTAACATCATGAGATTATCAACAGAAGGGGAAGTGGGTCAAAATGACCCTTACCTTGGTACAACTAAAGAATGATTACTAACATCCACAAAATCAGCATTCACATGGTACATTGGTTAAGAGCAATAGAGATCAAAAAAGTGCAATTTTTTATTACATAAGAATTGTAATTTTGTATTGCTAAACATGTCACACTAAGTAACTGAGAATGGGTTCAGAGGTGGGGTGTTCCCATGGGAGAAGCTCATTTATTACATAACATGGATTCACAGAAAAAATGGAGTCTTTTCAGTCATTTTCCTTATAATGTGGCCTATAACATTCTCATGGAGCCAGATATAGCAGCCCATCACACTCCGCACTGTTTTTATGTACATAATCAAATCATTGATTTGTTGGTAGTGTGTAGGTGATTGTAGCGAGTGTGCAAACCCATTAGCTTAACAGACTGGATTCTATCTCTAATATATTTAGTTAAACAGTTTATCATGTATGGCCTGATTAAAACCTTTAACATAATTAGGATGAGATGTCCCACCATTATGGTTATTAATGTAGTTAACCAGGGGGACCAAGAGAAGAAATTTTTAAACCAATTTTTTTTCGATCTTCAGTTTTTCTCCCACTTCTTGAGTCTTATTTTAATCAATGATAAACTATTATGAATGACACCTGGGTGGTTAGTATAGAAACAGTAGGTCTCCCCTAAGGTAATACATAATTTTCTATTTAAAAGCAGAAAATTTAACCCTCTTTTGTTTTGTAAAACTACCTCAGCAGGTGAGTCAAGAAATTTTTTAAGTTGCTTATAGATTTTTTTTTTAATTCACTTAAGTTTAGATCTATTTGTCCACTTAAGGTTTTGAAATTTTGGTTTCCTGTAATGAGGAGTTTATTTGCACTAGGAGGGGAACTAACACAGGAGCCACTTGTTTACATCAAGGCATGAGTCCCATATGTTCCCTTTTTCCATCCCCATCATAATAGTACACCTCAGGAAAGATGTGAATAGTAACACAGAATTCATCCCATTTGGTAATTTTGAAAAGTTGAAGGGCCAAGCATGGGTTTATTCCTGACATAGCCCAAGCAAGAGAAAAAAACATGATTAATATTTTTTCAGTCTTATCTTTATAAGGAGGTTGGAGTCTCTGAGGGCTGTCCATTTTTCTGTGGTCTTGACTCAGATGTGATGAGTACATGTTGTGAGTAAGGTTCCTTCCATTTCAGTCAGGTGTTAGTCCTTTCTGGAATATTTGATGTAGACATAGTCTTCTGTTGAGGGCCATCTTGGACAAGATGGTGCCTGGCAGTGAGCCAAAGGGCACTGGCTACCAAAATAAGGAAGTACCCAAAAAGGCTGCTTGCTTACTAGTTCCTTGGAGACTTATGACATGTTAATGCCGGGCTCAAGGATTGGCTATCTAATATCATATCGCACGTGGACAGCTTGTGATTTATATAGTGTTATGCTGGCATTTCTCTGCATGCTCTTCTGCGTGAGACAAAGCTTTGCTATAATTGGCTGATAAGTGAGGAGCCTGGGGGAGGAGAGAGGGAGAGGGAAGAAGAAGGAAATAGAGGAGAACAAAGGAGACAGAGAAAGGAGACAGAGAAATAGGGAGGAAGCAATAAATCTCATCAAACTAAAGATTAGTGGTGTCTCCTTTCTCCGTGCTGGTTCTGCTAGGCGGAACAATTGGTGGTCCATGTGGGAAACTTCTTTCCCCTTCTGCGTCCTCCCAGGTTAGTAACTTAAGGTAAACTATAGGAAAACTAAGTAACTTAAGGTAAGCTATAGGAAAACTAAGTAACTTAAGGTGAGCTATAGGAAAACTATAGGATAGCCTCCCAGAAATCTCTGGCCAGAGTATATAAGGGGGAGGCCACATAGGCCCGGTGAAGGGGGCCACATAGCCCTGGTGAAGGGGTCACATAACTCCAGAATGGGGTCACAAGTGTCAAAAAATCAAATGATAAGAATCATAGAAGATGTACTTAAGGCTAATGGGACTACCATAAAATGATCTATTGTGACAGCATATGTAACCACGTTGGTCAAGGATATAGTCCTTGGTTTTTGGAAGAGGGAGTCCTAAATATTCCACAATGGGAACATCATAAAGAGGATCTTATCAAAGCCCAAAAGCAATCCCCATTACCTAGAGGTACTTTTCCCATGTGGCAGCTCATTAAACAATGTCCAACATCTGAGAAAGGTAGAATAAAACTTTGGTAAAAGAAGGAAATATGTGTCTGGAAGAGATAAAGGAACAATTAAGTGTAACTTCTCAAAAAGAGGAAAAGGGGGAGGGGCTTACCAGGGAGGATTAGAAAGAGCATCAAGGACACACTTGTCCCCACCAGCTATGTCAGGAAGGAACACCAATCCCTTCCTGGAGGCAGCAGCTCCCCCCAAAGCAGCCTGCCCCCTATATCCCCCAAGGTATCTCTGGGAGGAGTTAGCTCGTGCTATAAATCAGATGGGTTTTTCCCCACGGGGAGAAAAAAACCCCACTAAAGAAACCTCAGCAGTCCCACAATTCTTCCCTGTGCTAGAGGACAAAAATAGACAAAGATTCCACCAATCCCTAGATTTCAAAACAGTAAAAAATTTTAAGGAAGCAATAGCTACGTACTGTCCTTGGGCCCCATTTATAATTAGTATGTTGGAATCAGTAGTGGGGCTAAATCTAGTGCTGGCAGATTGGAAAAGGCTATGTAAAGCTTTACTATCGGGGGGCGGTACCTAGTGTGGAAAACTGCATGGCAGGAAGCCTCATTAGAAATGGCATGCTGTAACACTACCACAGGTTTTCCACAAGGAAATGTAAAATGCTAACAAGAGAAGGAAACTATGAAAGTATTCAACAGCAAATTATTTATGATCCTGGGGTATATGCACAAATTGCTGCTGCTGCCACTAAAGCCTAGAAAATTAATTCAAGGGACAGGAGACTTACAGGGACAGTTGTCCAAGTTGATTCAGGGAAGTAACAAGCCGTTTTCAGATTTTGTTGATAGATTAATCCAAACTGCTGCTAGAGTATTTAGGGATTCAGAAAAAGCAATGACCTTAATAAAACAATTAGCTTATGAGCAAGCAAATAAATGGTGTAAAGAAGCTATAAAACCATGGAAAATAAAGATTTAAGTACCTATATAAAGGTCTGCAGGGATAGCAATGATGCAGGCATAACAGGACAACTAATAGCTGCTGCTCTTCATGGGCCAAATTGGGGGCCACTGAACCATTAAAGATAACATGAAAATCAAATAATCCTATTTCAGTCCCCCAGTGGTCCCTTTCTAATGAAAAAATAGAGGCAGCACAGAAAATAGTGAGTCAACAATTAAAGGAAACCCATATCATTCCTTTCACTTCCCCTTGGAATACACCCACTTTTGTCATAAAAAAAGATGTCTGGGAAATGGCAACTTTTACAAGATCTGAGAGCATAAATTTCAGTATGCAGATTATGGGCCTGGTGGCATCTGGGTCTCCCCTCATTAACTGCTATTCCAAAACATTATCATATCATCTCTATAGACATAAAATTTTGTTTCTTTTCCATTCATGTGCGTCCCGAGGATAGCCCTTGGTTTGCCTTTTCCATTTCTTCTTTAAATAATGAAGGGCCTAATACTAGATACCAATGGGTGGTCCTTCCCCAGGGAGTGGCAAATAGTCCCACTATGTGTCAAATATATTTTGGCCAGGCTATATTACAGATTAGACAGTTGTAAAGAACTTTACTGTCTCCATTATATGGATGATATTCTTTTGGCTCATAGGGAACAGGATACATTATTAAGGGTATTTGACAATATTATTAAAACCTTACAAAAATGAGCATTACATGTGGTTCCAGAAAAGGTTCAAATGCACAGCCCTATTATCTTTCTAGGGCATCAAATATTAGATACCTGGTTAGGCCACAAAAAATTCAATTAGCCACAGAAAAGCTTAAGACTCTAAATGATTTCCAAAAATTATTAGGTGATATAAATTGGATAAGGCCAAATTTGGGAATCACCACTGGTCAACTTAAGCCTTTGCTTGATATTCTCCAAGGAGATTCAGACCCTATATCACCCAGAAATCTAACTCCTGAAGGTAGAAAAGCCTTGAGATTAGTAGAACAAGCTTTAGAAAATGCTCATAGTGATAGAGTTGATCTGTCCTTGCCTTTTAGCCTCATAGTGTTAGATTCTGAATATACTCCTACAGGTATATTGTGGCAGACTTAACCCCTGATATGGATCCATTTGCCAGTGTCCCCCAAAAGTGTTGTTTCCCTGAATCCTGTGATGGTGACAAAACTAGTTGCATTAGGACATAAGACAGCCCTCTGAATTTTTGGAGTTCATCCTCAGGCAGTTATTGTCCCATACATGGCAAAACAGATTAAAATCCTAGTTAGCAATAATGAAGATTGGGCAATTGTCTATTGTTCCACCATGACCACATTTGATAATCAGTAGCCAATTTCACCTATTGTCAGCTTCTTCAAAAGACATCCTGTTATTTTCCCTCAGGTTGTTAAGGCTCAACCTATCCTAGCAACAAAAACAATCTTTACAGATGGCTCCTCCTCTGGTACAGCTACAGTAGTTTTGATAAATTACAGAGTATTATTACTTCTCATAAGTCTGCTCAAAAAACTGAACTAGAAGCAATAATAACTGCCTTACAATCACTTCCTGAGGAACCTTTAAATATTTATACTGACTGTCTCTATGTTGTCCAACTTGTGCCACGGCTTGAGACAACTGGACCCATTAGTCCTCAATCTACCTTACAACAATGCTTTTATCAAGTACAAACTCTTTTGTGGGCTCGCAAAGAACCTTTATATATAGGCCATATCAGAGCACATTCAGGCTTACCTGGGCCTTTAGCTCAAGGAAATTCTACTGCACACTCAATTACTTGAGATTCTCATGTGTTTAATATTGTACAAGAAGCAATTAATTTCCATAAAGATTTTCATGTCAATGCTATTACTCTCAAAATAAAATATAATATTATAAAAGAACAGGCCATAAATATAGTAAAACAGTGTCCTGCCTGTGTACCTCATTTATCTGTTCCTCATTTTGGAGTAAATCCTACAGGACTACTTCCAAATCATCTTTGGCAGATGGATGTCACCCAGATCCCTGAATTTGGTATTTTAAGATTTGTACATGTAACTGTAGATAACTACTCAGAATATATATTTGCTATTGCCCATTCAGGGAATAAAACAAAAGATGTAATCAGTCATTGCTTCAAGCCTTCGCTACTATGGGAAGGCCAAAATCATTTAAAACAGATAATGGTCCTGCGTATACTTCTTCATTTCAACAAAGTTTAATATCTATCATTCTACAGGATTGCCCTACAATCCACAAGGACAAGCTATCGTGAAAAGGGCTAATCAGACTTTAAAAGTCTGCTTAACTAAACAAAAAGGGGGAATGGGAGCATTAACCCCTCCCAAGAACAAACTTAACCTTGCTTTATTCACCCTCAATTTTTAAAATTTGGATGCTATGGGCTGTGCTGCAGCTGATAGACATTTTGGTGGAAAGTCTGGTGGCCATCCACAAGTAATGTGGAAAGACATCTTGACTGGGTCTGCAAAGGACCTGACACAGTATTAATTTAGGGGAGAGGATCTGTTTTTGTTTTTCCTCAGGATCAACAACAACCTATCTGGGTCCTGGAGTGCTTGGTAAGAACTATCTATATGAAAGAAAATGGCACCAAAACGCAAAACGATGGTGGTGGTGGTAAGCCTGCTGTTGTTAGCTCTACCTAAAACTTTTGGGGATATGTCACTCATGGCACACAAGTTTTCCCTCAATTATTTCCTAGTACAGAACTTCTAGGTATCCCTTACATACCAGCTAATTCCACTGTAAAGCCACTTAATACTAGACTAAACTTCAAGTTAAGAGGTATTTACTTCCTCTGGTTAGCCAACTCAGAAACCACCATGATACAAGGAGGCAATCTCTCTCTCATTCAACAAAGGTGCAATCGAAAGCAAGTCTATATATAGGGAAGTAATACACCTGTTTATAGTTATACAGGGTGCGAAGCCAATATCACTTCCTTTAATCAAACTTCCCCCCTACTCCCATATGTGTCATGTCTCTGTTTGTGTTCATTCTGTCTAACAGTTCTAAATTCAATATTAACATTACTAATAACAATGATAATGATACTGAGGTCCTTAACTGTGCTAACCAAGAGTGTTATATATCTAGTTGTTGGGTTGCTTCATTATTTCCTCTGGCTGTGATTACCAGGATTCCTACATTTATTCCAGTCCCAGTGACCTTAAATCATAGTGAGTGGAATTTTCTACCCGTGAGAGCAAAAAGAGATTTTGGTATCTCAGCTATTAGACATCACTGTTTCTGTGGCAGCTGCTGTGGCTTCTGCCACTGATGCCAGACTTGCCCTAGGAACTGCTATTCCTACTGCTTACATGCTCAACAATCTGTCACGAGCCACTGCCAAAGCATTGACAGCCCAGGAAAACATCAATACACATCTCACCATGGGAATTCTGATTCTAAACCAAAGAGTGAACTTACTACAAGAACAAGTGGACATGTTGGCTGTTACCGCACAGATGGGCTGTCTAGTGCATGCCCAAGCATTATGTGTTACTCCTATACCCTATTCTAATATTACTGCTGCTTCAAATCTGTCCAAATAGTTTGGAAGCATGCTTAATAGGACATGGACTAAAGAGTTTACTAATTTGACTACCCTATTAAGAAATTCTATATTGTGGTAAATAGTACTCAGGTCAAGGTTCTGGGTATGCCAGAAGTCATTGGTTTCTTACAGTCAGCATTACAATTTGGTAAACAATGGATGGGAAATTTTGCTATGATGGGATTGTTGTTCTTACTGTTATTATTGCTGCTCAGATATCTGTTGTCTCTAAGAAGTCATCAAAGACAGCAAACCTTAGTGGTACGGCAAGCCCTTATGGCCATATACCAAGGCTCTGATCCACAGATTTGGTCTCCCAATTACAGGACTGGTAGTCAAAGACAGGTAAGCACAGGTTGGACTTTATACCAACCTACGACAGGGATCAAAGCATGCCAACAGCTCTTTGACTCCCAATGATGGGTAAGGATAAAGTCTGACTCTGGCACCTAAGACAGACACAGTCACTGTCCTTTTCTTTTAATAATAAAAGGGAGATCCTGTTGAGTGCTGCCTTGGACAGATGGCACCTGGCAGTGAGCCAAAGGGTACTGGCTACCAAAATAAGGAAGTACCCAAAAAGGCTGCTTGCTTACTAGTTCCTTGGAGACTTATGACGTGTTAACACCAAGCTCAAGGATTGGCTATCTAATATCATGCCACATGTGGACAGCTCATGATTTATATATCATTATTCTGGCATTCCTCTGCATGCTCTCCTGCATGAGAGAAAGCTTTGCTATAATTGGCTGATAAATTAGGAGCCTGGGGGAGGAGAAAAGGAGGGGGAAGAAGAAGGAAGATAGAGGAGAACAAAGGAGACAGAGAATCAGGGAGGAAGCAATAAATCTCATCAAACTAAAGATTAGTGGTGTCTCCTTTCTCCGTGCCAGTTCTGCTGAATGGAACAGTCTTCTGACTGACATGGGTGTTGGAAATCAGTGTTCTCTTGAGACTGGTTCTTTCATAAGTTAAAGCTTTTGGAAAGACTTAAGAACAGGTTAGAACATAAGCAGGTTCTTGGTAAGTGTGGAGGAAGGGCTCTGGAAGCATTAACATTTTAATCTTTCAGAAGTCATTTGCCTCCAACTTTCTGGACCCAAACTGGCCATTTTTTTTTGTGATTTAACCCAATTTACCTATCTATATTGACTGTCTTTAAAGATTTTTATTATCACCCCTCTAATTTTAGGGACTTTTTATTGCTGTAAGAGAATAATACGATGACTGCTCTAGCTGCTTCAACCTGACAGGGTGTGATGTGGGGTGGGGCAAGCAGTAAAAAGTTCCTTTTTAGAAATTGCACTTTTCTAGGGGTAAATTCTTGTTTTATGAAAGAAATGAAAAAACATGAGTACAAAATAAATTGCATCTGGAACACGTCAATGAATATCATGAAGCTGATAGTAATTAATAATATCTTACCAGGAGGTGGAAGAGCTGAGATGTTGTTTATATAAAAAGGCCTAAGAAAGTTTAACAAGACTGGAGAGGATAATGCCTTAATTGTAAATCTTAACACTGTCAGAGTTATCAGGAATGTAAACACAACATTTAGTTAAGTTACCAACTGTCATCTGATTTTTTTAAAATATCATATTACTGGCATAATCTCTTTGTTTATTAGAGATCCCTTTATTTTTGTTACTTAGGGTTACTGAATCATATTAGCAAATATTGATTAAGTCTACCTGTATCAGAGGTTAGGATGATCTGTAGGTCTTAAAATGACTAAAATATTACAACTCTGGAAGTTTCTCTTGATAATTTTCAGGCACTTTTGTCTAAGAATTTTTTGTGTCACCTCCAGTTTTACTTAATTTGGAGGGGCTAACACAAGTGCACATCTCAAGTTACATTAAAATAACTATTGTTTTGTATTTAAAATGTCCAGAAATGACTGTGTTTTAATTTTAGCTCTTTTTCCTATGTGTTCAAGACCAAGCTAGTCAAATTGACCTTGTTCCTATCTGCTGTTAAGAGTCAGATGAGTTCCCATAGGGGTCACTTTTGGAGAACTTGAGAGGAACTTCATAGCACCTTTAGTGCCATTCACTAGGTAGGGTCTTCTTGATGAGGTGACTTCCTTTGGAAGCATTAGGGATGTTTACCTTTTCCAATAATCCTCCTCTGCTGCAGGTGCACTGATTGACTTCTCATTCTCAAGTGGTCTCATCAATCTCCAGATTGGAATGTGGTGTAGCCTAGAGTTGTAAAGCTCCTTAGAGATATTCTCTTGTTCCCTGGGTTCAACCTGTCTCTGAGGGCAAGAGTCAAATATTGGTTCATTTGACCCCTTTATTTTAAATTTAATTTTTAAGTTTTGATTTTAAACATCTAGCAAGTTAGTTTCACCTGTCATACCATAAGAGTACTGGGCTTTAACTTTAATGTCTATGACTTTATAATCATATACCCATGTTTATTTAAATGGGATCTATTTTATCTGTCCTATAGGTGATGACTTATTTTCTCAAATTAATCGAGATTGTTTGACCTTGAAGCAGTACCTCTGCCAAACATTAATTAGGCAACAGTGGTAGAGTTTATGAGGAAAATACAAAAGGGAATTAACAATAGTAAAAACATATTTAGTTGTGTAATAGCTATCTTAAATTTTGTCTAAGCAATATATTATATCCACTGTTTGAGATCACAATAATTTTATAACAAAAAATCAATATTTTGAATATAACTTTAAATGAGCTCAAGTCTGCCTTATTTTGGAGCCATTGTAACATGTAGTAAGGTGGGAAGAAGAGCCTTATCTCAGGAAGCACTCTTCAAAATCTTTGGTAAAGCAGTCTAGTTCTGAAGTTTATCTTTATTTTTTTCTTAAATATCATTTTATAAAATTTACATATATTATTTCCTAAGTCTATATAAATGTTAATTAACATTTGTATGATGATTTTATATCTAAAATATTAATCAAAGAAAACTGAGAGAGTTTTTGACTTTTGTGTAGTAGAGTGGCAAAATGATTTCCTATTTGATGATATTAACTTTTAAACATATCAGGCTCTCATTATCTTTTAGAAATACATTTACATGTTTATCCCAGTGCAGAAGGAGCATAATGTTCAGGTCCAGTTACAGAACACTAAATGATATAAATAAATCTCCAGTAAAACTTCTTATTTTGATAAGTTTAAGATACCATTACAACTTTAGGTTGAAGAACACCAGATTGATAAAATGTTTTTTAAAACCTTTTAAAGACTTGTATACATGGAAGATACGAACATATTTAATATATAAATCAGAGTAATAAAATCATAATTACATTGAATTTTATATTAATCATGTTTAGATTTAAAGAAAATTTAGACTTTATAATGTAGTACAATTCTCTAACAGTTGCTGTTTAACCAGAGTTGTACAAACCCCCAAATTTTAATAGTAGTTGATCTAGAGAATAATACTCAACAGACTCAATGTTAAGAGTAAATTAATGTTTTAAGAATTATTGGTCATTTTAGCATATGGACTGAACTTTGGTTTATATCAGTACATTAATATTTGACCTTAGGAAAAAACCTTGAATAGTTTTAACTGTTGTGGTATTTATATATACATGTAAACCTTTTAAATTTTACCCTTAATTTATACTTTTTTATCACTTAATTAGACACTTTTGTTTACTTAGATTTATTGCAGCTTTATTTTATCACATAAAGACTTTTATCTAGAAACATTTTTTACTAAATACAGTTTTATATCTAAAACCTTGTAATGCTTTATATTTTTAATCTGTTGATTTCCTTTTGTAGAATTTACATTCTGAAAAAAACCTTATAAATTTCTGAATTTGGATAAATTACTGCATTTTAATATGATAAAATACTTTTTTACTTATGGGAATCTATTTAAATATAGTTGAAACTTTTAGAATCTTTATGTAGAATAATACCTGTTAAGACTTTTACTACCAATATTTTCAGTGACAACACAAAGTAAATTTAAATCCTCTTTTTACTTACCAATTTTTGAAAACACCAAAAATGTTTTAAGTATGTTACCCTATGGAATTTAAGGAGTTAAGAATACCTGATATTTATTTTAACAGTTGGCCTTTTAATTCTCTAAACCAATCAGATATCTCTAACAAACACATAGTTATTTTTTATATTAAGATATCAGAGAAGTGTATTGGGCCATCTCACTCATTTCTTTCCTGTTTAATAAAAACCTAGAAACAACGGATATTAGACCTTTTACAAAATTAACATTTGCTTATATTTGACCTAGAAACACAACTGTGTTAGTAACTTGAAGGCCATAATTTTGTTTGCCCAATTTAAAAACCTTTTAAATCATGTGAATGAAAAGCACTTGTATCCATTTTTTAAAATGTTAATTTATTAGCTCACTTGTCAGTTTTGGTACCAAATATATGTAAACATGACAATACACCAGTGTACATATACATAAAATAAACAGATAGACAAAAGTCTAGCAGTTTATTTTTAAAAACCTATTAGACTGAGAGTTAACCCTTGTAAACTGGTCTCTGAATGAAACAAAGCATTAAGAACACTTTATACTTGGATAAAATAGGTCTGATTAAAATTTGACCTAGGTGCACCAGATCAAAATTATGAACTCAAAAAAATAACATTTATAAAGTATTTTTGGCCTCCATTCTCATGTAGTACCTCTCATCAGATATGGAAAAGTATTAAGAGAATATAGACAAAGGTTATGCCCTATCCCTCCATGAAAGAGTTTCGTGGAAAGTTGGCAAGGGAGCTGCTTCCACTGTTCTCCTGGAGGAACTCCCTCAGGTGACGTCCTGTTCTAAATTGGTTTTTCTGGTCTCTTGGATAGCAACCATCAACATTTTAGCCTGGCATTTTGGTGGACCAACTCCAGTAGTTGGAAGTTCCAATTGGCAGCAGTTTATATTTTAATGGAAGCGTTTTTGAACATGGTTAAAAACCTATTTTGCCATTTTTTGGCCAAATTTGACTATAAAACATTTAATCAGGAATTTCAGTCTGCCCAAAGAAATTTGGTTGTCCCCTGGGGGTGGGTATCTGACCTCCAAAGTTGGTCATTCTCTCTCACAGAATTTCAAGAGAGAAAAGATGTCACACTGAGTCCTGTCATCAGAAGCCCTTCTCTGGAATTCCTGGAAATTTGTCAATATGCATTGAAGGGTGCACATGACAAACATGAGACAGACTGACCCATGTCCACCCTCAAAGCATCAAAAAACAAAAAAAGACGAACACAGAACAGTCAATACAACAAAGACAATTACATGTGGCTACTTCCGATTCCTGACCTGAGGGCCTGGACAATAAATTGCCAGTCCCAGACTTAAGAATTAATGCTGTGCCCAACCTTCCTCAGAGTCCCCAGGTACGGATCCACCAGAATCAGACTTATTGGTTCCCCATGGATGCAAAAACAGGAGACTCAGAGAATTTAGTTCAGTCCTGGGGAGAGGCTCCACAGACTGTGCAGCCAGGGGCTGAGGAACATCTCTCAGAGGACTTCCTCTAGGAGCAACACTGTGGCCTCTCCCCTCTGAAGAAATTTCCAGGTCAGTGGTGAGCTGTGGACACCCACCAGGCAATGAGGCTCTCGCTGGGGCCTCCAAATGTTATGCAGCGCAACTAAAGACAGAACAATCACCACTGAGATGTTCAAATTTGAGAGTCTGTATTAAGCTGGCTAGCTGACTGTCTCACACAATGCCCCAAAATGTGGTTATTGGGAGAACAGCCCCTACCACAGGGTTGTAGGGGTTCTTATACCAAAAATCACATCAATCATAAGTGTCTGTTGCTATGATTTGAAATGACAAACTAACATCATGAGATCATCAACAGAGGGGCAAGTGGGTCAAAAGGACCCTTACCTAGGTACAAACTAAAGAATGGTTACTAACATCCACACAACCACCTTTCACATGCTACATTGGTTAAGAGCAACAGAGATCAAAAGAGCAATTTTTCATGACATAAGAATTGTCATTTTGCATTGCTAAACATGTCATGCTGGCAACCAATGATGGGCACAGTGACTGGGTGATCCAATGGGAGAAGTTAAGCAATTGTTGATGGGTACAGAGGCGGGGTGTACTCATGGGAGAAGCTTATTTCCAACATAACATGGAGTCTCAGAGTAAAATGGAGTCTGTTCATTCATTTCCCTTATAGTCTGGCCTATAATATTCTCATGGAGCCTGATCTGTCAGCCCATCACACATGTTCAGATGGAGATGGAGAGAATTATTCTTGTGATTTTCTCATATATTTGGATATATTTTCTTTAGGATTTGATTTTAGAATATTTTAAATGTAGTTAATTGACAAAATTATGTATTGTAGTTCTTAAATATTGTTTGACAATGCTCTGAATAAGAACCAGTTATGTGAGTGTAAGTAACTCCAGATTTGATTGGTAAAGTTTTTCTGTATGACCATGTTTAAATAAAGGTACTGCAACATAGTCAATGAAACTTCAATATATGTAAACACAAGTAATTTCAGCAAATATCTTGAATTATACTTTCTCACTAAAGATGAATTGAGTCAGGCATGGTGGAACATGTCTGTAATTTCAGTGGCTTGGGAGATTGAGGGCAGCAAGATGTTGAGTTCAATACCCACCTCATTAACAGTAAGGCAATAAGTAAGTCAGTGAGATCCTGTTTCTAAGTAAAATGAAAAATAGGACTGGGATGTGGCTCAGTGGATGGGTGCCCCTGATTTCAATTCCAGGTACCCACCCACCAAAAAAAAAAAAAGATGCACTGAAACAATTACATATTTTATGAAGGATTCATGGAAATTATATGGTAATCCCATAAATTTATTTTATACAGAATCACAAATTCTAAAAAGGTGATGCTTAATGCAGCAATTTCACTGATATGACTAAAAGATCTGACCTGATCAATTGTAGAGCAGGAAAGTTTGTTTGATAAGTCACAGTTTCAGAGGTCTTATCCCATAGAAGGATTCCCACATTCCTCAGGGCTCAAGGTGAGGATGAATATCAAGGTGGAAGAGGGTAGTGGATGAAGGGAGCTCACATCATGTTGATCAGGTAGCAGAGATTTTCCACTGGGCAGATACAAATATAAACCACAAAGCCACATCCCAATTGTCACCTCCTCCAGTCACACCATACCACTTCAGTTACCACTCACTTAATCCCCTATGGGCATTAAATCACCAATTGGGTTGAAAATATTACAACCAAATAATTTCTCCTCTGAGCCTCTTTGTATTGTATCACAGGTGGACTTCTGGGGGACATGTCATACCCAAATGAAAACAAGTGATAAGAGAGTAGGCAGTGCAACTTGTAAAGTCCTGAAGTACAAAATATTGTATACAATTATGAACTACAATCAATAAATTTAAGATAATGCTGAAATGCATCTTTACTATTTTTCTGAAAAAAAAATGTCTTCCCACAACACTCATCACTGCTTCCTTTACCTATTTGTTCCTGAGACTGTAGATGAGAGGATTTAAGAAGGGAGGAACCATGGTATAACAGGCAGAAAGAATCAAGTCCTGGAGTGTGTCAGAGGTTGCTGAAGGCCTCAGGTACACATCTGTGCTGGAACTGAGGAAGATGGACACCACGAGGATGTGAGGGGTGCAGGTGGAGAAGGCCTTTACTGAGGCTCTGGTGGGAGATTTCATCACAGTAGAAAATATGTAAATATATGACATGATTATTAAACCAAGGCAGCCACCCCCAACTACTATAATAGAGACTAGAATAAGGACCATGTTTTGCTGGTATCAAGAGAGTATCAACAGATAGGGGGCATCACAGAAGAACTGACGGACAAGGTTCGACTGACAGAAGGACAGTTAGAATGTGTTTCCAGTGTGCACACCTGCATACACCAGGCCACTGAGCAGGAAAGCCAGGGTCATGTGGACACAAAACTGAGGGTTCATGATGGTAGGGTACTGGTGGGGCTGGAAGATGGCCACAGAGCAGTCCCAGGCCATGATGGTGAGAAATCGAAGTACAACACATGCACAAAAATGACCAGGAAGATCTGTGTTGCACAGCCACCCACTGAAGTGGCCCTGCTGCCAGTAATGGAGTTGACACATGCATTGGGGACAGTAATGGAAATGAAGCACATGTCCAGATGGACATGTTCCTGAGGAAGAAGTACATGGGCATTTGCAGGTTCTGATCAGCAGTGATGACAGTGACAATGAGCAGGTTCTCAACAAGTTACCCAGGTAGGTCACTGTGAATAACGTGAAATAGAGGAAACTCATATTCCAGCCATCAGGAGAGTCCAGGAGGAGAAATTCAGTTACCATAGTGGAATTTGCCATTTACAAGTAATTCTCTTTGACTGGAAAGATAAGGAGATAATAGGAAGAAAAAATATGATGAATGCCATTACTCTACATATTCATATCCAAGTTATTTCCCAGCAAAAGAAAAGCCACTCCTGATTTTCTCATATGTTTTATCATTTCTAGGTAGATTGCATCCCCAGTGCAGGTGTGCAAGTCTGCAGCCCAGGGTTTGGGCATGACCTGCAGGACTTGTCCTCAGGTCCTTCATCATGCCTCCCATGACTTCCAGAGATTTCCATGCGAGCCTTTGCAGGAGTTGCTCACCTCCTTTTCTGCAGGGCCACCTGTCTGATGGGGCATTTTTCAATGCTCTGTAATTTAGTTAAAATCATTGCCTTAAACAAACTACAACTGAGAACATTACTTACCACTCTATCCACTGTTCATAAGTTTTCTTCTTGGTGTTTTTACTGCATGAAGTTGGATTCCTTTGTAATTAGGTTAATGTGCCTTTGTCTCTTTGATACTTTGCATTTCTTTCCTTTCTCCTCAATAGTATCATGATCACTTAAAAAGACACTGACTGTAATCCTTGACAGGGAGATTTTTCTCATAGGTAAAACACTGCTGCAGCAGCTCAAACAAACTAAATCCTGAGTCACATATATCACTCTTTCCTCTGCCCTTTGTAGACCTTGGTCCCAATCAGCATCTTGCCATGTTAACCACACACACACATAGAAAAAGTGACCTTCCTGCTGAGCCTGCCCGTGGTCCTTGGAAATTTGAGAGTCTTAAAGGGTCAGGTGTGGGTGGCCCAGACAAAAGTAAGTTGCTGTTAATTTCAGTCATGTTGAAGTTGAAATGATCCTACTCAGTCTACCTGCAATCCTATCTGATCCCCATCTCTGATCCTCCCTGACACAAACTTGAAACTCATACCTCAGTGACACTCTTGTCACAGCTGGCAGAGCCCTTTTTTCTACTGTCACATAATGATCCGATATTCCCAGTAAAATGTATGGAACTAGAAGAGAGGTTTGTATGAAACTTTCCTCTGTAACCTTCTTCATAATCTCTAATTTATCTTTTCACATGTCTGTTTTCTTAAAAAATTGGCATATCATACTAAATTGCAGGAAATGAGAATGTGTTCATCACCCCCCACAACACTGTCACATATCTTTTAATTTAAGACAATGAAATGTTCATCTTTTTACACATTTAGTAGAAATGACATGACATCCTGCCTAGTAATTAGTTAATAATTATATTGTCACATTATTGACTAACCAGTAAGGTAGACTGATTTTATTCTACCAATATACAAATGCATAGCAGTGAAATAGGCTTTGGACCTTCTTCAATCATGTAACAGATATAACTCGGGCTGGTTTGAAATAATGAAAGCTTAATACCCACCACGCATTCTTAAGGTAAAATCTAAAGCAGTAATTGTTCAAAAGACATTACTGATGACATAATTGTGGCCAAAGCCATTCCAAACACTGGGTTTTAGGGAAATAAGTAAATGATTATTGTTTTTACATAATTTTATTACTTACTCCTGAGTGTAAGATGCTGTCAACATGAACGGAACAAAGTCTCTCCTTGGTCTCTCTCACCAACTCTGTCTGCAGCCAGGGTGGACCAGTCCAGTCAGCATCATGCCAGGAGGGATGTGAGGAGCTCAGTAACCTCTGTTTTATGTGAATCTGGTGCTCTACTAGAGGGTGCAGGGCCCTTGGGGGGACCAGAGTACTGCCTGGAGAGATAGGAGGAGGCCAAGCACACAAGGAGGCAGCAGCATCTACAGAGCCCAGGAGACAGAGCTGGTCACACACCAGCATGCACAGTGGATTGCCCAGGGGAATCCACTGCTGGACATTGCCCTACATCATTGCTGAGAAGTAAGTAGCACTGAGGAGAGGCTGATGGGATCACTGTGTGTTCTCATCTCTGCCTCCTTCACCTCAGTGTGACTTAGGGTTAGTTATGTGGATGAGTTAACTTCAGTTTGGTGAAAACTTTCACTCTCTCACAAAACTGCAAGTGGGAAACAGCTAAAACTGTGTGCAGTTTGGCATCAAAATCTCTTATATTTCAGATTAAATCAACCTGACATAAAATTAACCTCTGTCTCAGTTCATGGCTATCAGTTCAGGGTCATTTACCTCAGGACAAAATTGTAAAACTTCCAAATACCTCTTGTTCCCAAATACTTTTATTAGTTCAGATGAACTGTCAAATCCTTTACACTCACTGTACCTATTATCCCTAATTGCAGTCACTGGAACACACTAAATTTACTCTGAATCTTTACCTGTTTGTGAAATCTCATATAAAAATAATCATTCAATATATGATATCATCATCTGGCTTGACTAAGCCTAAAGTTTTCAAAATTAATCCTACTTGTAGCATGTATCATTACTTCATTCCCTAAGAATGAATGACATTCCACTACATATATATGTCAGAAATATTTTAATCAACACATCAATTGGTTGACATATTGTTCTTCATTCCATTAATATAATGTGGCTGATTTATTTGTTCCCATATGTTTTGGAATCTTTTCTGGTACATATTCTGTGTACTGTATGATTATTCTGAGTAATTGTGTGAGTCAACTGTTCATTTTTTTTTTGACACAAACAGCTGGTCAAAAAATAAAGAAATAATCAAAAAATCCCATTAAAAATGCAGATGAGGGAAAGCACATTTTGGATCAGTGATTTAGAGACATAATCTCATTGACTAATTCTATGGCATTGTACCCATGGTGTCAGCACATTGAGGAAGGACCCAGCAGAGGGAAACTGCTCTGGATGTGGCTACAAGAAAGAAAAGAAAGAAAGAGGAAAGGGGATAGAAGGAAGATGAATGCTTTCAGGGTTTTACACCAGTGGACACCTACTACAGCAATGCCTCATGTGCCTAATGATATCACCCAGAAAAATTATTCAAACCAGGATGAACTGATTATTTTGCAACTCTCAAAATCTAGTCATTTTAATTTTGAAAATTTCTGTCTGGACTCAGGAGCTTTTTGGAGACACCTCACTTCCAATCCATAATATCCCCTGCTAGTCTGCCAAAACTCTTCTTTATTTAACAATGCAAATGGATTTTAGCCCAACTCCAATGGTTCCATAGTGATAAAAATTCCAGCAATTCCCCAATGTCCAAGACCACAATCTCACCTGAATCGGAAGGTAAACACATGACTGTAAACCCCTGTAAATATCAAAAGCAAATCTCACATATCTAATATTCACTGGCAGAAAGTAAACCTTCTAATTCCAAATAAGAATAATAGGACTATTGAAACAATGGGTGGGGTCAGAGGAAACAAACCCCAGATAAGCAAACATAACTCCACCTGCAATTCCTCATTAGCATCTATGACACTTGACTGAAAGACCTTATTTCCAAAGAGATTGGGAATTACTATCCTTCAGTCTTGCTAATTGGAGAGAAAGGGGGTTCTATTTACTTGGCTCTTTCTGTAGGTATAAGCTTTTGCTGACAGGCAGGTCATGCTACTTGTATATATTAATTTTGGGGGATGTCATTCCAAATTTGATTACACCTTCAGAGCTTCACATATTAACATATAAAGGGCAGCCTACAGGACCTTGGATCCTGCCACATTTTACCTAGCCTCTAAGGAATTTCTTTGAGATGATGGTGGAATCCTTCATGATCCCTTAACTTGACCACCCTGTCTTCCTGCAGAGACAGTAGCACATAAATATCATTAAAGCCTGCTGCCAGCAGACCCCAGAGTTTAGTCCCTGAAATTGCTGCCATGTTTGTTTCTGAATGTCTTCCTTGCTGAGCATAGTAATCTGACTTTCTGGGCCCCTGTGCAAGCATCATGACACCAAGAGATTTATTGAGAAAATGTTTCCTGCCAAATCCTTGGGTGTGCAGTGGATGTAGTCTTGCAAATGTCTTAGATGCCCTCAGTCTCCTTCATGATGTCTCATTGTGCTATAGATATCATCTTTAAGTGAACTGCAATCTCTTTACCACCACACCTTCCTTGGCCCCAGTTTTTTAAATGATCACTTTAAACTCTGATTCCATTCTGGTTCTTATCTCTACTCATATAAACAACACTTTCATACAATGCTCTATGTATATGTTATTGATATAAATATTTTAAAGGCTTGGTAAAAATTGAAAAATCTGATGGTTCTAACAAAATATACTCAGTCTTGAATATGCCCTTTAAATGCAGTATAGAAGCATCTAGTACATTGTCTTTTTGGTGGCTGAACTCTCATCAAATTTCTGTCCTTTGACTCTACTAAGTCTTTGTGTTCTGTAGTTTTGATTTCAAAAAGCACTGACAGAAATAATTACAAAAAGGCTCTAAAAAGTACTCTTAAATATAGTTTCCTCATAAGGTTAGACCTGATATATCAATAACCTGACCTTCCAAATTATATCTTGGACATAATTGATACTAATGTAAAAATTCTATTCCTTATTTCACAACTAGTGTACAAAGTAAACGATTTTGCAAGATTCTTCATAAGTTCCATGTGACACTCACACACTTACAAGGTTTACATTTGACACAAGATATGACATGCCATGGAGTCATTATATTGATATCTCATTTATCCCCTCTCCTTGGCCACACAGATTTTTCAATATAGAATATAAGTTAAATGTCTGAAATGATTCATCAAAGGGACATCTCTCAATTGGACTGAAGATTGGAATTCAATTTATTTCCAACTTTATCCATTAAATTTAAACTTAATTTACCTGGCATCCTTAAAGGATAAAAAACTCATGAATTAGGATTCAATGAGCTATAGTTCTAGAGGAAATGCAAGTAATGTGGATTTTGCAGAATTCATCTGGGGCTCTCTGAAGGTCTTTCTGCTCTAGCAGGGAACATTTGAACAGTGAGAGCCAGAAGCCAGGGGACATAATTTCTGGATGAAGATTGCTTGCTGGTTGAATCATGTCACAGCAAGTCAAGGCTTCCTGCATGGACAGCACTGGGGTGCTTATTGGTTCCATTTATACGTGTTTCCTTGTCTGCAAATTTTAATAAATGCCTTTTATAATTACACACATGCATTAAGGCTTTTGCAATGTCCTAGGTAATAAATGCATTTTTCTTTAAAGGTCATGAGAGAAAAGTATCAAGTAACATAAACCAATATATATATCAGCAGATATCTCTGACCAGACCAAAAATACTAGGAAGGCCTGGAACAACGTATTTCAAGCTCTGAAAGAACATGGATGCCAGCAAAGAATCTCATGTCCAGCAAAGTTAAACTTCATATTTGATGAGAAAATAAATTTTTTCTATCATAAACAAAACTTAAAAAGAATTTACAAGAGAAAATCTCACTACAAAACATTCTCAGCAAAATATTCCATGAGAAATGAATGAAAAAGTACAATGTAAGTTCATAAAGCGACAAATTGCCCTAAAGGAAAAACCAATCAAAGGAGAAACCTAGTCAAGTTGATAACCAAAAATAAGTCAAAATGGTTAGCAATACTAATCACATATCACAAATAACTCTGAATATTAATGGCCTAAAATCTTTAATCAAAAGACATAGACTGGAAGATTGAATTAAAATGAAAGACCCAACAATATGCTGCCTTCATGAGATGCATCTCATAGAAAAAGACATCCAGAGACTAAAGGTGAAAGGGGTGGGACAAAACCTACCATGCATGCAGACTCAGTAAAAAAGCAGGGGTTTCCTTCCATATATCAGATAAAGTGGACTTCAAGACAAACTTAGTCAGAAGGGATAAATAAGGACATTTTATACTGCTCGATGTAACCATAAATTATCAAGACATAACAATCATAAATACTTGTACCCCAAACAATGGCACACCCACATTTGTCAAACAAATCCTTCTAAATTCTAGGAACAAAATACACCACAGCACAATAATACTAGTGAGTTCAGCACACTGTTCTCACCACTATTAAACATTCTTGAAACACTAGCCAGAGAAATTATGAAAACCAAAGAAATTAAAGTGATAGGAATAAGAAAAGAAGAACTTGAGCTATCACTATTTGCCAATCACATGATTCTACATTCTAGGATACAAAAACTCCTCCAGAAAACTTCTAGAACTAATACATGAATTCTTCAAAGAAGCAGGATATAAAATCAACACTCATTTATTTAATGCTTTTCTATACATATGTGATGAATCCTCTGAAAAATTGGAAAAGCTACTCCATTCAAAAGAACTTCAAAATAATTGGGAATCAATCTAACAAAAGAGGCAAAAGACCTCTATGATGAGAACTACAGAACACTAAAGAAAGAAACTAAATAAAACCTTAGAAGATGGAAAGATCTTCTATGTTCTTGGATAGGTAGAATTAATATTGTCAAAATGCCCATACTACCAAAGGGGATATACAGATTTAATGCAGTTCTAATTAAAATCCCAATGACATTCCTCATAGAAACAGAAACAGTATTCATGAAATTCATCTGGAAGAATAGAGACCCAGAATAGCCAAAGCAATCCTAAGCAGGAACAGTGGTGCAGGAGGTATCACAATAGCAGACTTTAAATTACACTACAGAGCAATAGTAACAAAAATGGCAAGGTATTGGCATCAAAATCGACAGACCAATGGCACAGGATAGAAAACATGGAGACAAACCCACACAAGTACAGTTACCACTTACTAGACAAAGGTGCCAAAAACATTCAAAGGAGGAATGATAGCCTCTTCATCAAATGTTGCTGGGATAACTGGAAGTCCATATGCAGTACAATAAAATTAAAATCCTATCTCTCACCCTGCATAAGACTCAACTCAAAAGGGATCAAGGAATTAGGAATTAGACCCTTCACCAAACAGACTAGAAAGTAGGCCTAAATCTTCATTATGTTGGCTTAGGACCAGACTTCCTTAACAAGACTCTCAGAGCTCAAGAAATGAAACCAAAAATCAATAATTGAATGTAAGGCAAAAAAGAAAGTTTTTCTCAAGAAAGGAAACAAGAAATAATGTGGAAAGAGAGCCTACAGAGTGGGAGAAAATCTTTTCCACATGCACTTGAGAAAGAACACTAATATCCAAAATGTAAATAAACTTAAAATCCTTACACCCAAAATACAAAGAACCCAATAAATAAATGAGCTAAGGAACTGAGCAGCTACTTCACAGAAGAAGATAAACAGGTGATCATCAAGCATCTGAAAAGGTGTGCATTATCTCTAGTCATTAGAGAAATCTAAACCACACTAAGATTTCATATAACTCCAATTAGAATGACTGTAATAAAGAACACAAGGAATAGTAGATGTTGGTGAGTATGTGGGGGAAAAGTCACATTCATATATTTCTGGAGTAGTTGCAGATTGGTGCAACCACTCTGGAAAGCAGTGAGGAGATTCCTCAGAAAACTTGGAATGGATCCTTCCTTTGATTCAGTTATTTCACTCCTCAGTTTATACCCAAATGACTTAAAATCAGCATACTACAGGAACACATCTACATCAATGTTCACAGTTGCTCAATTCATAAGGGCTAGATTGTGGAAACAAAATAGAAGTTCTTCAGTTGATAAATGCATAAAGAAACAGTGGTATATATACACAATGGGATATTATTCAGCCATAAGGAAGAATAAAATTATGACTTCTGCATGTAAGTGGATGGAATTGGAGAATATCATGCCAAGTGAAATAAGGTAATCCCTGAAAACTAAAGGCAGAATATTTTCTCTGGTAAGTGGAAGATGATACATAATGAGTTTGGGGGAGGTAATGAAAAGAATGAAGTTTGGATTGAGTAGAGGGAAATGAGGGGAGGGGTGGAAATGGGAAAATGAAAGATCATCATTACCCTATTTACATGTATGATTACATGAATGGTGTGAATTTACATCATGTACTGCTTGGGGCGCAATTTAAGAACATACAGATAACCACTGAGAAGTCCAAATTTGAGCTTCTTTATGAACCAGCTGACTGACTGTCTCACAGAATGTCCAAAATGGCTATTGGGAGAACAGTCCCAACCACAGGGTTTGCACGTTTTTATACCATAAGTCAGTGCATCAATCATAAGTGTCTGCTGCTATAACTTAAAATTCCAAACATCATGAGATCTGAAATCATTAGCAGAAGGGGAAGTGTTTCAAAATGAGCTTTTTTTGGTGCAAATTAAAGAATGGTTGGTAATGTCTAAACAATTGCTGTTGACATCACCATTGACATGGTACATTGTTTAGGAAAATAGGAAACAAATAGAGAACAGCATTTATTATACAAGAATTGCCTTTTTGTTGTTTTGTATTGCCAACCAAATCATGTTAAGCCACTGCTGATGGGTTTAGGGTGGGGTATTCCCATGGGAGAAGCTAAACAAATGTAGATGGGCACAGAGGACTGGCTTACACATGGGAGAAGCATTTCCTGTGTAATATGGAGTCTCAGAGCAAAATGGAGTGAGCTTAGTCATTGCCCATATAGCCTGTTACATAACATGTTCATGGAGTCAAATCAGTCAGCCAGTCACAGTACAACCATAAAAATAACAGTTGTGTCCCCCAATATACAAATGGGTTATCTATAGAGAGAAAAAGAAATGCCTTTATGAATTGATCACATAGGATTAGTCTAATTTATTTTCCTAGGTAATAAATACATTTAGGTTTTTCTTCACTTTTTTTCTATTACTGTACTGGTGAACAAAATTGTTTTTCAGTATTTGGAATTCAATGCATTAATTTTGACAATGCATAAACAATGTTTGTCCCATTGTGTTATGTAAATATTCCTGGGTAACTTGACAATGACCATATTTCAGTTATAATTAATTATTAGCCCAGCATATGCCAGTGAGGACACTAAAATGCTTATAGAAAAATAACTTGTGTGAGATGATGTGTTGCCACAGATGCAGGGTATGCACACCTGCATCTCAGTGGCTCAGGAGACTAACATGTGAGGATCTCAGGTTCAAAGCCAGCCTCAGCAACTTACAAGGCCCTAAGCATTTAGAATAACCCTGTTTTCTGTAATAAAACAGAAAAAGGGCCAGGCATGCACCCTTGGGTTCAAAACCCAACCAAATGTAATAATTAGAACAACAAAGATTGCCACAAGAATGGATAAAAATTTACTTTATAAATTCCAGTAATCTGAGAGAAATTGTGGAGTTAACATGGGTCAGACACCTTGGACAGTCAATTACAGTCCATCTTCTCCTCATTATCAGGCATGAAACATTAGCATGAATATTTCAGAAGTGAGATATATGGGACCGAAATCCTCAGCTGGCTGGCCTGCAACACAGCCCTGTGGTTTGGTACTGGACACTGGGTCACTCATGAAGATAAAATAAGCCGGACAGCTGTCACAGCTGGGGAAGCCCAGGGTGCTTTTCCCAGTGTATGTGTTTGAATGTCAGGACACAGGGTGTGGTACCCATGGCTCTGTTTACTTAATCCACAAGGAGTTTCTTCCTTTTTCATGTTCCAAATGAAGAGGAATATTATTGTTATTCTCTATGCATTTCTGTTTATAAATTCTTTGGATTTGATTTTGATATGCTTTCAAAGTAAGTAAATTGGCACAATTATGGGTCAAATACTTTAAAATTTCTTTAGTACTTTTCTGAATAAAAGCAGATTATGTGAGTAAAGGTCATCTCCATGTTTATTTGTAAAGGTTTTCTCTGTGGCAGTATTTGATATAGTGCTGTGAAGCATTAAATAAACCTTTAATATATGTAAACACAAATGATATCAGAAAATATATTATTATATTTATATATTAAAAGGTATTGATAAAAGTACATGTTATATGATGGATCCATGAAAATGATATGATAAATCACAAATTAATTATTTTATAAAATAACTCAGCTTCAAATAAGGTAACATTAGGGTAGGAAGTGTAACATGTAAAGCCCACATAAGAAGAACACTTGATCTTCTTCAACTCCACTCAGTGCAAGGAGTGTAATGCTGAAATTCATCTTTTTCATTTCCCTAGAGAAAAGTGTCTATGTATTAATCTCCCCACAGCTTTTTTAACCTGTTTCTTCCTGATACTGTAGATGAGAGGATTCAAGAAAGGAGGAACCATGGTATAACAGGCAGAGAAAAGCATGTCCTGGATTGTGTCAGAAGTTGTTGAATGTCACAGGTATATACCTGTGCTGGAACTGAGGAAGATGGACACCATGAGGTTGTGAGGGGTGCATGTGGAGAAGGCCTTCCTTGAAGCTCTGGAGGGACATTTCAGCACAGCAGAAAACATGAAAATATATGACATGGAAATAAATGTAATGCCATCACCACAAACCCCCATAGCAGAGAGAAGATTAAGGAACTTGCTGCTGGTTGTGTCAGGGCAGGAGAGCCTCAGCAGAGAGGGAACATCACAGAAGCACTGAAGAACCAAGTTATACTGGGGGAAGGACAACTGGATTTTGATTTCAGTGTGCACAACTGCATACACCAGATCAATGACTACAAAAGCCAGGGTCATGTCAACACAATGCTGATAGTTTGTGATGATAGGGTACTGCCAGGTCTGGTAGATGTTCACATAGTGGTCCCAGGCCATGAATGAAAGAAAAAAGAAGTTCAACACATGCACAAAAATTACAGAGAGGATCTATGTTTTAAAAACAGTCACTGAAATGGCCCTGTTGCCAGTGATGGAGTTGACACAGGCATTGGGGACAGTGATGGAAATGAAGCACATTTCCAAGATGGGAAGGTTCCTGAGGATGAAGTACATGGGTGTGTGCAGCTTCTGATCAGCAGAGGTGACAGTGACAATGAGCAGGTTTCCTAAAAAGGTACTCAGATAGCTCAGTAGGAATACCATGAAATAGAGGAAACTTCGGTTTCTTGCCACTAGGAGAGCCCAGGAGGAGAAATTCAGTTACAATGGTGAGGCTGGCCATTTATGAGAAATTATAATTGACCAGGAAAATAAAGAGTTAAGAGATAGAAAGCAAAGAATGATTAATACTATTACTAGGTTCTGGAGTTGTAGCTCAGTGGTAGAGCACTTACATAGTATGTGTGAGGCACTGGGGTTTGATTCTATGTCCTGCATGTAAATTAAAAATAAATAAATAAATAAAAATTACATCAAGAAGTAAAAATGTAATTTAAAAAGCACAATTTTTTTCCATATTCATGCCCAAAGTGTTTACTTTATCTTTGCAGTCGCTTTCCCTGCAGAAGAGGGACAACTTTCACTTTTATGACTGTGTAATCATTTCTAATCATATTGCAACTCTCAGTGTAGGTGTGGAGGTCCACAGCCCAGCATCTTGGAGTGACCTGCAGGGTTTTTATCAGCTCCTCCATCATGCCTCCCTTAACCTCCTGAGAATCCCATGCAGACACTTGCAGGGGCAGCTCACTCCTCTCCTGCCTGGCCACCTCTCTTTAGTGCTCTATACATTTGTTACCTTCATTCTCTTCCACAAATATATTTTCAACAATATTTTGCCATTGTATGAGCAACTTCATATACAAATAACCTTTTATTTTTTGTAGAAATATATTCATGATTTGGGAGTATTAATCTCTATGAACTGGAAGAGATCTCATCAGGAGACTGAAGAATTCAAACTTTCCCATTTTAGGCTCACAGTTGCAGTGTTGTGGAAAACTGAGGTGACCTGCCTGCTCCTGGACTCCCCTCAGTTCCCCACTCTCCATGCTGTTACCCAGGACCTGGGTGGTGCTGTCTCACAGTCACACACCCTGAGTCAACTGCTGTTCCAGCACCCACTGGGGCTCTCTTTTCTTCCCCAACTGATCAATGTCAGGTTTTTAAAGCCTGTGGTTTCCAGCCCAACTGACATTGTACTAAACTTCTACTTTACTCTATGTTCAGCACCATGATGTTGAAGTTGTAAAGGTTTCAGGCCAGTCAATATACAGAGGAGAGAAATTCCTTCCTGTGGGCAAACTCCACAGGACAATAGATCCCCTCTTTGAATAGCTTAGAAATGCTCTGCAACTCCTCTGTCCTTGTGAACTGGAGATATTATCTTATTAAAAAACATTTAGTACTAGTGGTTTCTGAGGAGCAAGGAAGTTACATGATCTGCAGGCACACAAAGCTAAGTGCACTATGTTACCTAATGTAACTTGATACAACCATGGAATAGATTATAAAACTGAACTGGCTTTGCCACAGGAGCCACTTCTTGCTGTACACCATGGTGTGTGCTTGCCTCTTTATTTTCCCTCTCCTTAATATTTACAGCTGCACCCCACCTATCTTTTATAGCTGGCTCTTGCACAGGCACTCTTCTAGACATGCTGACAGGAAAAGGGGAGAGCTCACTACCTGGAATATGCATGCAGGTGTTACTCATCAGCTGGTACAGATCCCACTGGTAAGCTATGGGGAATTCCCTGTCTGATGCACAACATCATCATTGGACTGAACTTCCTTTTCTGTTTTGTAAGCCTAAACATACTGTAACTAATACTTATCTTGCTACCTTGCTGTCTGAAATAGATTCTTGCCATCCATGGTATCTGGAGAGTGGGTCCTTAAGAACCAAAGATTGGGAAGATATAGGTAAAAAATTGCATGAGGAGACACAGATGTTATACTGGTATTATATGCTTGTTAATAATGTCGAGATGCGATCTCAAAAACAGCCATGACAGCGTTATCAACTTCTGTGATAATTCTACTGCTGAAGTTTTTTCTCAGCCACTTCATCCTCTTCCTTCTTCTCCCACAGGCCAGTTATATTTATCTGAATGTATTAGGCAGGCAACTGCTGAGGGAGAAACTCATGCATTGGCTGTCTGTCCCCTTAGATTAAATAATTCAAAGTCCAGTTATGGGTCACTTCCCCACCAAGGGCCAAAGGAGGAGGAAACCTTTTTATCTGAAGATGCAGAAGTCTCCTTCAGAAATATTTCCAATTCAAACAAAAATTCCTTCCACAAATTCTTTCATGCCACTAGAGGGATAACAGGTATAGATTTCAACACTACTGAAGTTGCTCAAATATGTATTCCTGGGGCAGCTTGTAAACTATCCAAATTTAAGGACTTCTCCCCCAAATGCCTTTGGTTTAATTTTGCCCAATCCCATGGTACTAAACAAGAAAAATGATAAACCCAGCAGTAATTGATTCTGACTATGCTAGTGTAATGCACATTCAAGTTTGGTTTCATGTACCCTTAAATCTCCCTAAAGTATCCCTCATAGCTCAATTAATTGTGATTCTTTGTATTACTGCCCAATAGCTCCTAAATGAAAGGGGGAATGCAAGATTTGGTTCCACTATTATTGGGCAGGTTTACGTATTATGAAAATAGACCAAAAGTAACCCTTTGTTTAAATGAGCAGTCCATCACAGGGTTATTGGACACTGGTGTTGATATTAGAGTTAGACCCCTCTCAATGTGGCCTCGTGCATGGAAATGCAAAGGGCCTCACCAGTTTGGAGCATAGAAGACAATAATAAACAGGTACTTAAGAGCTCTCTATGGTTGTGATGCTCCACTCTCCAACCCAGAGCAAGGTATTACTCATACTCAACAATACATTATGAAATTCCCTTTCTATATAGGGCAGCAACATCTTGCACAAGTTACAAATGTCTATGGAAACTCCTTTTTTATACAGGCCTCAGCAGATTTGACTGCCTTGCCATTACAATGGATGAATGGTCACCATTCCTGTCTGGCTAGAAAATGGCCATGGTCTAAGGAAAATTTGGCAGCCACAGAGGCCCTCATTCAAGAACAGTATAAATTTGGACATATTGAACATTCCACCAGTCCATGGAACATGCCCATTTTTAACATAAAAAGTAATCAGGGTAATGGAGAATATTACAAGATTTAAGAGAAGGTATAAATGTATACAACCTATGGGTCAATTCAGTGTGGATTGCCTCACTGTAATCTAATTCCTCAGGCCTTTTTCTTACATGTAATAGACCTAAAAGCCTGGGTTTTTCTTTGTTAACCATTCCTCTCTTTTGTCATGATGGAGAAAAATTTGCCTTCCCAGTTCCTGTTTTCAAGGACCATAAGCCTGCTGATAGATATCAGTGAGAAGTTCTTCCTTAAGGTATGTTCAGTAGCCCCACATTATGTCAACATTTTGTGAATAAGGCTCTAGAGCCTTTCTGACACTTATCCCCACATATTCATGTTTATCATTACATGGTTGATACTTTGATTTCTGGGCCAATACTTAGACAAAAGTTACTTTACTAAATTGCAACACATTCTATTACAATCTGTCCCCCATATTGCCACAGGAAAAAAATTAATGACAACTTCCTCTTAACTACTTAGGACATAAAATTCTCCAATGTTATCCTGTTCCTCAAATTCCAAAATTGTCTCTTTCTTCCAAAATTTTCTAAGTTTATTTGCAACAATTTTTAGAATATTTAAATTGGCCCTGACCATATAGTTCTTTAACTACTGATATGTTATTGCTTTTTCTTAGGTGTTGAAAAAGCAACATAATCCCACCATTTTTTGCCAGTTACTTCCTGCACTGATTACAGGTCTTCAACATGTTAATGAAAAATTATCTACAGTTCTTATGGATAGACTCCCAACACTCATTGTTTTTTTTATCTATAATAATCTTTTCAGGAAATCCTTACACCTTTGCTGCAGTTGATGCCATTTATACTCAAGACTTGTATATAATGGAGTAGTTATATGCTCCTCAATTTTCAGGAAGAAGTATTCTCCCTTATGCTGATATATATGCTCAATGGATCTCTGAAGGTCGCAATCATATTTTATCTCTTATAGGAACTGATATTCATGTACTTTCTCTAACTTATGAAAAGACTTTACATTCACAACATTTACAATTTTCTTCATAGCATCAAGCTGTCTTAACTGATGTTTTGGCTCCTATTGCTTTCCATGCACCTCCAGATGAACAACTTTCCTCACTGTGTCAAGTCTCTGTGTTCCTTCTTCTATAATCTCCTCCATTCCACCTTCCAGTGGGATTACTGTCTACACTGGTGGAGGAAAACAATGGGACATGGTATCTATATTCACTGATACAAAATGGACTGATTATTACACATTGTCTCAAGCTTCTCCTCAGTGGGCAATATTAGCTGCAATTATTTTGACTCTTCGTATGTTTCCCACCACCTTAAATACCATGGCAGATTCTCATTATATAGCCAAACTGATGCCTCATATTTCCTCAGCAATTCTGTCACCTCATTTGTACTCTAATTTGTTATCCCTGTTTATCACTCTTCAATCCCTTTTACAGGATTGTACAGCTCCAGTATTTCTTGCTCACATAAGTAGTCACACTAAGATTCCCACAATGCTCACTGGTGGAAATGCTTATGCTAATGCTACTATGAAATCACTTTATTCTCTCTATTCAGATGCCATGGAGTCACACAATTTATTCATCAATATGCTCACTGTTTAATGAAAACCTTTTCTATTCCTCTTAACAGTTCTGTTTCATCACTAATAATTGCTCTCATTGCACACCCTGTTGTTTCCCTACTTTGGAAACTGTAAACCCTCCAGGTTTACATTCTAATGCACTTTGGCAGGTGGATGCAACTCATTTTCCTCCCTTCCACCCCTATTCTTTCTTACATGTTACCATAGATAGAATGTTCTTAGGACTTATATGGGCCAGTGCACATCGTTCAGAGATGGTCTCAGCTTATGTCTCTCATTTTCTCTTCTGCATTGCCACCATGGGTAAATTTCATCATTTAAAAACTGGCAGTGTAAATACTGCTTATACATCCAGTGCCTTTGCTCAGTTTTGTAATCAATATTATGTAATTCTAACCCATGGAATTCTCCACAATCCTACTGAACAGGCCTTAGTTGAACATGCACATTGCATGCTTAAATCATGTCTTTTAAAACAAAAACATAAAAGGGGATCTAGCCTTACTCATGTTAATAATGCTTTCCATAATGCCTTGTTCACAATGAGAGCTCTTAATGTACAATATGACAAAAATGCACATTGCTGGTCCTCTGTCTTGAACAGACACTTTAAAACTAAGGAACCACTACCAAAGATTTATGTAAAATACTGAGTTCCACCAGATCCAATATGGCAGGACCCTGTACCTTTGATTACTTGGGGGAAGGGATATGCTGCTGTTCTTAATCTACAGGTCATGTCTTAATTCCTACCAGGTTGTGAGACCTGTCAAATATCATGAGTTGGCATCAAGGACTTGAAAACCCCATTCAGAAATTCCAGTTGTTCCTCAATGAAGAGGATCAGAATTCAAAGAAGGAAACTCCAAGAAGGACAATAGACCCAAGGGAAGTCATCTTCTAATCATCTAGTGACTTTGGGGACACAAAGTGCTTAAAAACATCTAATCAAGAATTTCTAGCATAGAGGTTTTAAAATGTACCCCAGAAAATTTGTTCATAGCTCTGTTTATAAAACTTACCCCAAATTCCACAATGCTCTTACCTATTATTGCATTTTTTCTTACCTATTATTGCATTTTATTGTTGCATCCCTGTTGCTGGTGGCCCTGTACAAAATACTGTTCCATCTTTTACTTCCTGCATTCATTATAATATTTGGGTCCACTTAGTAAAAATTGTTAATTCTTCTGAAATTTGTATCACCAAGCTATTCATTATAATATGATCGCTATTTATTTTTTGCTGCTGTTGCATCATAAGGGACACCAGGAACTTAATAATATGTGCCTATATTAATATAACTGAGAACAGTAATCCCATCCAAAAAGAATTGGATCATCTTAAAGACATTGTAACAAAAGTTCAAAAAGATGATGGAGGTTGGGTTTTATTAGATTTGTTAACCTCACGACTATCAAATTTTACATGGATCAAACACCTTTTCAATGGAGAATGTTTAGTGATACATGCCTTATTATACTGTGCTGATTTTTGCCAACCTCTTCCTTGCTTTCTTCCTCCATCTTGCTTACACAAATGACAAGTCATATCTATTTAAAAAGCAAACACAACAAAAAGTGGAGTTGTAGAGGTTTCAGGTCAGTCAATGTTCAGAGGAATGTAAGTCCATCAAGTGAGCAAACTCCTCAGGACAGTAAGACCTTCTGTTTGAATAGGTTGTAAATGCTCTGCAACTCCTCTGTCCTTGAGACCTGGAGTCATTATCTTATTATAAAATCATTTGGAACTAGTGGACTCTGAGAAGCAGGCAAGTTATGTGATCTGCATATGCTCAAAGCTAACTGCACTATTTAAGCTAATGTAAATTGATATAACCCTGGAATACATAGCAAAACTGAATTGGTTTTCACAAGGAAGCCACTACTTGCTTTCACCATCTTGTGTGCTTTTCTCTTTATTTCCTCTCCCCTTAATCTTTACAGCTGGATGCAATTCACCTTTAGAGAAGATCACTTAGGCTAAAAACAATTTGCCTCACTCTTGTTGACACTTTCATTTATATTACTTTCTTCTCAATGGATCATAATTATTTATAATAATACTGACTGTATATCCTGAAAGTGAGGGTTCACTCACAGTTACAGCAATTTGGCAGCATGTCAGGCAATTTCGATCCTGAGTCACCTGCATCATCATCCTCTGCCCTCTGCAAACATGGATCCTACTCCTCAACACACACACCCTTCAAAGTTATCTTTCTGCTAAACCTGCCTGGGCTCCTCTGGAAAGGTGTGTGTTCCCCAGGTTCAGGGTGGGTGGTCAGATACCAGTATGTTGCTGTTAATTTCACAGTGAGGGTGAAGTTCAAGGGTCCTACTCAGTCTATGTGCAATCTGTTTCTTTCCCCATCTCCCATTCCGCCCTGACACAAAACTGATTTTCACATGAGGAATATTCTTGTTCATGGCTCACTATTTTACAGTGGGCTATTGATTTAATTTTCCAATTAGTATATACTGGACTTTAAAGGATACTCAAATACCATGTATCCTCTGAAACACTCTTCCATTTTTCTGTAGTGTTATAAATCAACATGTTAGTCAACCTTTCAATAAATCAGTTTGTAGCCACCCCTCCAAGTTACTGGTGCAGGTTTCTTGATTTTGTACCATGGATGGTGCATCATTTTATCTTTCAGGAGCAAGTGCATGACTTACTGCATGGTGGTTAATAAACCAATACCTGTGGCATTGTTGACTGACTTCTCACTTCTTCTGCACTGGCTTTCTTTATTCTTCTGATTTACAGATGAAGAGCTCCCAAGCAGACTCTGCCCATCTACTCTGCTGTAGCAAACACAGTGCAGCCTGGGGTGAGGTCATGCAAGCTCAGCACCCTGTGTACTTCTAAGATAAGTCTATTTAATGCAGTACTCGCTCAGAAAATATAACTAATGACACAAATATGACCACAGGTATTTCAGATTTTGAGGTTTAAAAAAAGAAAATATTGGTATTTTTAAATAATTTTATTACCATGGGAGACATAATACAATAATACAGTGTGTAAGAGTGTAAATTCATATGACAAATTCAGAAGATGAGGGTGATGAGACAAATGCATGTTAAACACATTGCAGTTTTTCATCCTTCCTTGTCACCTTTAGGCACTTCACAGGTTATTGCTGCTCAACCCTAGGCATTTGTGTCAAATACAAGATGGAAAGATAAATAGCTGTTTAGGATCTGGAAGTCTGTATAGAACTACAGAAGCATGTTCTTGGACTCTATTTTTTCAATACTGAACCATGTACTGCTTTTGCCTTCCCAATATATTAACTAAATTCTACAGTAAGTAGTTTGAATCATATGAACTTTATTGATGTCCTTCTTTGCTTACATGTTTTATATCCAACTTGAAAAATTCTTCACAAAATTTGACTTACTTTTCTCATCAAAAAAATCTCTTAGGAAATTTCAGATGTTGGAGATGATACAGTAAAATGTGGATCACAACCTAACTTTCTTACATCCTCAGCATATTCTTGGAGATCTACAAAATATCATTACTTTATGAACCTAGGTTTTTAAAAATAAGTCATAAGCTTTAGTACCTGTAGTTTGACCTCAATAATTTTAGAGCACCGAGATTTCCATTTTACTTTATTCAAAATATTTTTACATTCCTTTATTAATTTTTAAATTTGCTCTAATTAGTTACATATGACAGTAGGATGCATTTATTCACTTTGATAAATCAGACATAAATGTAATATAATTCATAATTTTTTCATTGTGCATATTGGAGGATCCCACCTGTCATGGAATACTCTATATGCATGAGGTAATAATGTATCTTCACTCTACTATCATCCCTACCCCTTTCTTCACTTCATTCTACCTAATCTACATTAATTGTATCCTTCTGTAGCACCCCCACTTTATCATGAATTAGCATCTGCATATCAGAGAAAACTTTCAGTCTTTGGTTTTTAGAGTTTGGCTTACTTCAGCTAGCATGATATACTCCAACTCCATCCTTCTACCAGCAAATGCCAGCATTTCATTTTTCTTTAAACCTGAGTAATATTCCATCACACACACAAACACACACACACACACACACACACACACACACACACATTCATTCTCCATTAAGTTTATTGAAAATTCCCTCATAAAAACCATGAGATGGGACATAAATAAACAAAGTTCAGGTAGCAAGAGGGTCAAGAAAAGAAACTGGAAGAGAAGCTAGCACTTGTTTAATGCCACAAGTATGAGGAGGAAGTGCTCCAACTTCTTTCCTCTATAAGGGAGAAAAGCTGGGAGTTTTCCCTTTTGGTTCTTCTTTTGATAGTATTTACAATTTGGAAGGATGTGGGAAGCAGGTTGCATTTAATAATGCAAAGGATTGCTTGGGTTGTAAAACATGGGAATTAATTATTTTCTAAATTACACTTTTTCCTATTAGCAATTAAGGTCTAGTGCTCTTGATCATCTGCTAGGAATGCTGAGGGGCACTTTGTCACATCCTGATTTCCATAATGTGCTTCCAAACGCTGTGTGACCTCATTTTTATATTTTACCAGTGGACATACATATTCATTACACCTGATATATATTTAGTATTATGTGAAAAAAATATTGGAAAGGAGAACATAATTGTGATCAGGACAAAAGGTGAGATTGATGTACTCAAAATTCTTCAGTAAAAACACAATATTAGAAGTTTTGTTCCCAAAGCTGCTGAAAAATAAGAATGCATGTCTTTTTCTAAATAAGTTCTTATCTATGTACCTGTCACCTGTCCATTGTTTGAGATATTGTCTTTCTTGTCTTATTATGAACATATTTCTTTGTCAGCTCTCTTATCTGTGCAGATAATTTTGTCCATTTTCTAAGTGTGTGGTAAGCAAAAGTAATTAGAAAAGAGTAATTTTAAACACATAAGCAGCAACATGAAAAACTTTCACATGCGTTAGTTGCAAGCACTCTGCAAACATCCATGACAGTCCTGACACATTACTAAAGAAGCAGTAGGAGTCATAGCAAATACTACAGTGTTTACAAAACTTCTCTTGTCTGTTAATTTTTGCATAATTAACTATTTGTTTCTTGTGATAACTGACTCTGTTCATGAGATTTCAATTTTTTGAGCAGAATATAAATGAGTCTTCAGGTGCATTTAGACTCTAAAGGCCCAATACTCTCCCAAGTGTTGCCGGTTCTCAACAGGGGAGCAGAATTTATCTCTTCAGCTTCTATCAATTGTGCCTGCAACCAGTGTGGATCTGTCAGCCAGCACTGTGCCATGTCAGGTGTGAAGAGCTTAGTCTCTCTGCTTAAAGTAAACAAGACACCTTCCCAGAGGCAGCAGTGCCATGGAGACCCCAGAGCTTAGCCTGCAGAGGCAGCAGGAGGCCTGAGGACAGCACCAGGCAGCAGCATCTCCAGAGTCCAGGAGAGAGGAACTGGCCACCTGCCAGCATGGGCATTGGAGATAGTGGAACTCCTGTGCTGGGCACACCTTAAGTCATTGCTGATAAGTGAGTAGCACTGAGGAGAGACTGATGGACTCACTGTGTGTTCTCATCTCTGCCTCCTTCACCTCAGTGTGAGTTAGGGGTGTTCATGGTGTCAGTTAACATTAGGGTGGTGAAAACACTCCCTCACTCACCAACCTCTAAGTGGGAAACAGCTAACACTGTTTGCAGTTCAACAGCAAATTCCTTAAAATAGAGATAAAATTCAGGTTACAAAAAGTTAACTGGTGTAATAATTCATGGTGACCAATTCAGTGTTATTTATAGTGAACTGCACATTTGTACAACTGCCAGCTTCATCATTTTCCCAAATACTTTTATTATTTCAAATGACTCATTGACCCATTACACAACATTGTCCATATTATCTCTAACTGCAACCACTGGAAAACACTAACTGTACTCTGTGTCTTTGAACTTACATATTTGTGAAATATCTTATAAATTATTCAGTATATGATCTGTATTCTGTCTGAAGTTAGTCTAACATGATTGAAATTAACCCACCTTATAGAATGTACCATTATTTCATTACTTAAGTATGAATGACATTCCATTAAATGTGTTTGCCAGAAATATTTTAATCAACACATGAATTGTTGGAAATTTTTTTCATTCTGCTCATACAAAGCAACTGATTTATAGGTTATCATATCTTTTGCCTTCTTTGAAATTTCTGACAAACACGTTATACTCTCTAAGATTACATTGAATAATTGTGTCCATAAGGTTTGAGTTGTGAAAAAATACTGGATCAAACACAAAACAAAACAAAAAAATAGTCCAGTGCAGTGGTGCATACTTGTAATCCCAGTGATTTGGGAGGCTGACACAGGAGGATCATGACTTCAAAGCCAGTCTTAGCAACAGCAAACTACTAAGCACCTCAGTGAGATGATGTCTCTAAATAAAATACAAACAAAGGCTGGGGATGTGGCTTAGTGGTTGAGTGGCCCTGAGTTCAAACTCTGGTACTAAAAAAAAAAAAAAAAAACAAAGAATCATCAAACAACAACAACAAAAATCCACACCCCAAACAAAAAATTAACTCAGATCAAGGAAAGCACCTCTTGGCTCACAGATTCAGAGTTTTAGTCATCTGTCTTCTGCCAATTCCATGGTTTTGTGACCATGGTTTTGGCTCATTGAGGAAGGACCTAGCAGAGGGAAGCTGCTCAGAAAGTGGCTGCCAGGAAGGAAAGACAGGGAAGGGAAAAGGGGATTGAAGGAAGATGACTGCTTCCAGGGCTTGACCCCAGTGGCCACCTCCTCCAGCACTGCCCAAATGCAGAAAGCTGACACCTAGTCAATACATTCATTCAAACCAGAATGGATGGATTAGGTTGTTGCTCTCAAAATCCGATCATTTTACCTTGGAAACTCCTTGCCAAATAGGAAGTATGGGAGACATGTCACATCCCATCCACAATGTTTCAAAACCAGACCTCCTACACTCATGTCCATGTCACATTGCAAAATGATTTTAGTCCATCTGCAAGGGTCACTAGTCAGAACAATTTCAGCATTGATTCAAAGTGCAAGTCCAAAATCTCACCTGAAATTGAAGGTAAATTCTTGGGTGTGAGCCACTGTAAACATTTTAACACTGGACACACTATCCCACACTTACACCTGATGTACCTTAATATAAAATGTGAAAAAAATATTTAAAAGGAGAACGTAATTGTGATCAGAACCAAAAGGTGCAGTTGATGATTTCAAAGTGGTTTGGTAAAAAATGTATACAACATTAGATGCTTTATTTCTAAAGCTACTGAAAAATAAGAATGCATGTCATTTGCTAAATGAATTCATATCTACCTACCTGTCACCTGCAAACTCCTTGACACTTTGTCCTTTTTGCCTTAATCCGAATGGAATTATTTGTCATCTCTCAAATCTTAGGAGACAATTCTGTGCATTTTTGAAGTGTGTGATAAGTAAAAGTAACTTGAAAAGAATAATTTCAAACCTATAAAATGCAGCATGAAGGACTATCACAGGGGTTACTTGCAAACTCTGTGTAGACATTCAACACACTCCAGTTACATTACTAATGAAGTACTAGGAATCAGAAAATACTCGAGTGTCTACAAGACATCTCTGGCCTCTTAGCTTGCAGAATTAACAAACAATTCCTGACTAGCTGAATCCCTGGATGAGATTGCAATTTTCTAAGCAGAATAAAAATGAGGCTTCAGAGGCTTTGAACTCTTACTACTAAGTGCTTACATCTGAGTGCTGCCTGTTCTCCATGTAGGAGAAGAACCCTGTCTCTGCTTGGTTTCTCCCATAAACTGTGTCTGCATCCAGTATGGACTGATTCATCTAGCCCAGTGCCATATGGGATGTGGGGTGCTCAGTCAACCGTGCTTCATGTGAACCTGTGCTTTCCAGTGGGAGCATGGTCTCTGGGATCCTAGATCTCACCCTACAGAGATGGTAGGAGGCCTGACCATACTCTCAGGCAACAGCCTCTCCAGAGCCCAAAGAGAGGACCTGGCTATGTGCCAGTGTGGACATTGAATGCTGAGCATTGACTGAATGGATTACTGAGAAGTGAGTAGCACTGAGGAGAGACTGATGGTGCTCACTGGGTGTTTTCATCTCTGGCTTCTTCACCTCAGTGTGAGTTGGGGGTGTGTATTTGAATCAAGTGACATTAAGGGTGGTGTGCAACTCTCAGTCACTCAGCAAACTGCAAGTGGGAAACATCTAACACTGTCTGAATCCAGCAGCAACATTTCTTCTCTTTGAGATGAAATCCACATGACATAATGTTGACAGTTGTAACAGTTCATGGATAACAAATCAGTATTATTCACCACATGAAATAATTGCACAATATCCAGCTACAACTTGATCCCAAATGCTTTTATTATTTTAGATGTACCCTCTAATCTGTAACACATGCTGTCCCTGTTATTCCTACTTTCAGCCACTTGAAAACACTAAATATATTCTGTATATTTGAATTCACATCTTTTCAGATTTCACATAAATAAAAGCATTCAGTTTATAATCTTTCTTCTTGCTTGACTTAGTCTAACTTTTTCAACATTATTCCACCTTATATAATGTTTCATTATTTCATTCCTTAATGATGAATGACATTCCATTATATGCATATACTGAAATATTTTAATCAACACTTCCATTTTTGGACTATTTCTCCTCAGTCTGTTAATATAATGGGACTTATATATTAGTTGTCATATTTTTTGCCATTTTTTATATCTCTGGTATACAGTCTGTACTCTTAGGATTATGATGAATAATTATTATCAGTCAGATATTTATTTCTGTGATGAAATTACATGGTTTTAAAAAATCCACAAGAATCGAATGCTATCTCAGGTGAGGCAAATCATATTCTGACTCATGGGTTCAGAGGCGTAGTTTACCATCAACCAATTCCATGACTTTTTGCTCATTTTGTGGGCACATTGAGGAAGGACCCAGCAGAGGGAAACTGCTCAGGATTGCCTGTCAGAAGCAAAGACCACAAATGGGAAAGGGGATGTAATGAAGATGATTTTTCCAGTGCTTATTGACAGTGTTCCACCTCCTCCATCAATGCCCCCACATGCTTAAAGCTCTCATCCAGCCAATTCATTCAAACCAGGATGGACTGATTAGGTTGTAACTCTCATATTCAATCATTTCACAATTGAAAATTTCTGCCCAAATATAGGAACTTTGGGAGCCATCTCACATCCCATTCATAACATTTCACCACTGGTCATGTAAATCTCATGTCCATTTCACATTGCAAAATGAATTTAGTCTATCCCCAAGATTCTCATAGTATTAAAATTACAGCTGTGCCCAAAAGTACAAGTCAAAAATCTCACCTGAAGCTGAAGGTAAACTCCTGGCTCTCAGCCCCAATAAAAATCAAAATCAAGTTACATACATGCAACATTCACTGGTAAAATGTAAACCTTCCCATTACAAAGGGATTGGTAGTGCTATGGAAAAAATGGATGGTCAGGAGGAAAACCAAAACCAGCTGAGGAAACAAAACTCCACCCATAATTCCTCATATACCATCTAGGAACCTTGACTAAAAGATGTTCCTTCCAAAAGGCTGGGAATTCCAGCCCTAATGGTCTTGCCAGTTGTAGAGCATAAGTGTTCTCTCTGTCTTTAGCTCTCTCTGCAGCCAGCAGCTTTTCTTGGCAGACAGTTCATGATATTTTAACAATTAATTTCTGGGGATTCCTTTCTGATTTTGGCTTCACCTTCAGAGATTCTCCCATTACCCTGTCAGGGACAGCCAGCCAAGCCTCAGACTATGCTGCAATTTGCTTGGATTAACAGGCCTTTCTTTGAAAGGATGGGGGAAGTCACCATGACCTGTTACCTTGATTACTCTGCATTCCTGTAAAGCTAGCACCATGAAAATGATGCTAAGTCTGATGGCAGCTCACACCATAGTTCGGTTTCTAAAATTAATTTCATGTTATTTTCTGAATGTCTTCCTTGCTCAGCATAGTAATGTCACTTGCTGGATCCCCTGTGCAAGCAGGGTGTCCCCAACACCCTTCTCCAGAGAATTTTCACTCCTATATCTTTGAGTGTGTAAGGGTTGTGGTCTTGTAATTCCTTAGATAGCCTTAGCCCCTTTCCTGTTTTCTAGGAATGAAATACTTAGCATTTCTTTAGGGTTGGCATTATGTTTACAAACACTTCTTTGACCTCAGTTTTTAAAAATGATATGTTTTAAACTTTGCTCAAATATGATTTTTATCTCTACTGATAGAAATAACCATAGTCTTATAATGTTATATGTCTTTTGTATTGATAGACATATTCTAAATGCCTTACAAAAATAAAATTGGGAATGTTTGAAAGATATGTACTAATGTTCTCAGTCATGAATATTACCTTAAAATGTTCTATACAAAGATATTGCATTATCTTGTTGTTTGCTAAGCTCTCATCAAATTTTTGACTATGAGCTGTGATAAATCTTTGTCTTCTGCAGTTTTGATTCTACAAAGCACTGACAAACCTACTCATGGGAAGTGGTGATGTGGATCAAGGCTTTTGATTTCCCTGTTGTTTTGGTGACTGCTTGTGCTGGGAACACTCTGAGCAAAAGTACAGTTTAAGATTGTCCATTTGCTATGTTATTGTCCTGCCTAGGGAAATTGTGCAAAGGCTCAGAGATCAGTCATAACCTTGAAACTGAGGAACTTGTCACTCTGCAACAGGGAATTGTGAGAATACCAAAATAACCGTAATTTTGCATCAGTGGTGTGACCTTCAAGCCTGCCTGCTATGCAGAAACTTTTTCAGAAATAGCTTTTGATGATATACCTATATAGAAAACATGCTGAGCCAGCTCTGGTTCACTGTTCTCAACCAGAAATGAGTATCCAACATGATTCCATCTGTCTTTAAATGTTAGTATGATTTTTTAATAATCCCACATCATCCCTCGCTGTTATCTGAATTAACATCTGTGCAGGTCGAAGCACATAAATACAAAAAATGCTCTAATAAGTACTCTTATAGTGTCCTTATTAGGATAGACCTGATATTTGAGAAAAATTGGCTTTCAAAAATGTATCTTTGACATAAGTGATATTACTATAAAAATATCCATTCCTTGGTTCATAGCTAGTAAGCAAACTAAAATTTTTTGCCAAATTTTGCAGAAGTTCCTTAACACATCCACATACCCACAGGATTTTGCATTATTTGACACAAAATTTGAGGTATCATGAGGGCCTTATATCATATTTCATTTTTTTCATCTCTTTGCTACCAGGTATTTCAATAGGCAAGAGAATTTAAATGTCCAAAACTATGCCTCTAAGAGATACCTCTCAATAGGACTGGGGGTTGCAACTTAATTGCTTCCTAATTTTATGCATTAAATTTAAACAATTTACCTGACTACCTTAACTCATGAAAAATTCAAGAATTCAGATTCAATGAGCTATAGTTTTACCAGAAAAGCATGTCAAGGTGAAGTGTGCAGAAGTCACGAGGGTTCTCTGAAGGTCCATCTGCTCTAGCAGTGCACATGGAACAGTGAGAACCAGCAGCAATAGGACACAGTTGGTGGATGGAGCTTGTATTCTGGGCTGGATCATGTGACAGCAGGTCAAGCCTTCCTGCATCAACCAGTATCGGGGTGCTCACTGGATCCTAAAGCAAGCATATCCTTGTCTGCAAACATTAAGAAATGCATCTATTCATTAATTATGAATGTTTAGGCTTTTGTATTTTTCTAGGTAGTAAATATATTTATATTTTTTGTCCTCTATTTACTTAGAGGTGAACAAAACTCTTCTTGTCATATGAAATTTGATGCATTGACTGATTTCTATGAACTCTTTTGTTCTTATTTTTGTATAATAGATTTCCTTGATAAATGGACAGTGAGTATATGTCATTTGCAATTAATGATTTGTAGAGCAAATGCTAGTGAGGACACTGAAGTTTTTGAAACAAATAAACTGTGTAAAAGGAAGAAAGATGGCCACAGGGTGCGAGGGGACAAGTGTCGCCACCCGCAGCAACAATTGTGCAGGTATTTATCAGAGGTGGACTGGGAATAAACTACTTTTTCCTATATTCACTAATTTATAGAGGAAAAGAGACTTTGAGAAGAAGAGATGCTTTGCTTAGAGGTTAGAGGAAGAGAAACTTTGCTTATCAGGAAGACAGACTTTGCTTAGAGGAAGAGAAACTTTGCTTAGAGGAAGAGAAACTTTGAGAGAAAGATAGGCTTTGCTTATAGAGAAAGTTTTAGAGAAAGAGAGGCTTCTATGCTTGTCAGAGATCTATTTCTTCTTAAGGTTCTGCTGCTTCTTCTTGAAGGTGCGTCCTGCATCCTGTGAACTAGGTGCTATCTATCTGTGATCTATGACCTAGAGGTGTGTTCTCAGTTCTCCGCTCTACCATCTGCCTTCTGCCGCTGCCTACTGCTTCTTACTGCTAGCTGCTTCTCTTCTCTGCTAGCTGCTGCCTTTCTCTGCTAGCTGCTGCTTCTCCTAGCTGCTTCTTACTGCTGCTTCTCCTTACTGCTGCTTCTTCTCTCTGCTAGTTGCTGCTGCTTACTGCTGCTTCTGCTTACTGCTGCTTCTTACCTTCTGCCTACTGCCCGCTTATATTCCCTCCAGGTGGAGGGCGGGGCCATGCTAGTTGAGATCAGGTGAGGAGTCAGCTGCCGTAACATGGCAAAGGTTAACGTGAGCAGGCACGAGCAGAAGCACTCAGGATCACCTGTGCATGCGTTGTGTGCATGGACTTAATTGAATATTGCCAATGATAAATCACCTGGGTGTGCTTATGTTAATCAACCTCCTCACCACCTATGTGATTAAAGCAACCTCTGGCTGGCTGCCAGGCACCATCCCGGCACAGCCACATGACACAGCCCCCACCATCTCCCCCTTTCTTATATGAAATGAAAATGAAGCTGGCAGGGATCATGTCTGTCTTAGGTCCCGGGAATCAACATTCTGTCCTTACCCATTATCAAAGGATACCAAAGCGAAGTTGGCCCTTCTGTCTTAGGTTGGTACAGTGTTTCCCATGGTTACCTGTCTCTGACTACCGATCCAGCATACTAAGCCATATGTTGGGATATTGTTCTGCTTCAAGGGTGGCCATGGCCTGTCTTATGATCACATTATGAGCCTGTTGACTGGCTTTGAGGCATTTGTAGATGTAGAATATAATTAACACAAGCATACCCAAGCTTATTAGTGTAAAACTTGAGTCCCCCAAATTTAGTACCAAATTGTGCTAGCCATTTAATGCTCCTGTGATAAGTCCTCCCGGTTTGACTTCCACTTTAGTGGAATTTATGGTGAGGATTTGTTGTCGAAGACTTGTTAGTAGTTTTTCGAATGTATCTGTCCATTGTTGTGCGATCTGTGAAGATAACTGTCTAGAGAGGTTCTTATCAGAAGTCACAAAAAGAAAAGGGAGAGCTAGACACACAGGAGTATATGAAAAAACAATTGTTTCACCCTCTCTACATATTTCAGTATTAACTCCATTAACCTTTTGATCAGTGCACTTCCCTTTACTTATAGACCCTCCTTAAAAGTGAGGCACCAACATGAGGGATCAGAAAGTGAGTTACACAGGATGAAAATAAACAGCTTGCTTTACTGAGAAAAAGATGAAAGCCATCTGAGAGGCTAAATCAGCTTATGAGGGGCTATGGGTCCAGCCAATTCTAATTTTGGAATCACCCACAGTGATGCAATCACTATCAGCAAAAAGATCTGTTACTCAAACTCTACAAGGGCTATGACAGCTGCTTCCATTTCCACCAATTGAGCTGATTTTTGAGATGTAATCTGAATAATAGTATCTTGGTGAGTAACTACTGCAGCAGCACCATTAGAAGAAACATTCAGGGCCTTAGGAAAGGATTGTGACAAGGAACCATCTGAATTCGTGATTTAACATTGTTCCCCTCTGAAGCTCCGTACATTTGTGAGTCTTGAGTCGAAGAGCCCTGTGCCTCATTTCTTAAAGGATTTGGTAACATCTTGCCCTCAACATCAGTAACTAATTTGCACTCATTAGCCCAATGTTTCCCTTTTCTGCACTTTGGGCAAAGACCTGGAGGTTGAGGGGCCTTAGGTTTGTCAATACACTCCAGGATCATATTAATTTTGATTATCTTTTGAAGCATATTAGCCTTCTCTTATTCAGCATTCCTACCAGGAAACCTTACTACTGCATTTCTGCAAGCAGTTTCAACAGCTATTTCTTGCCACTTAGCCCTCCGATTCAGATATTTTCTTCCAGATAACTCTGCTCTGCATAGCTGTTTCCAATCAATCATCACTGTCTCTTTAAGTTCTTTGTATTAGATTCAGTTCTCTCCTACCTTTTCCCCTTGTTCTTAAGTTTTCACTACCACTCCGTTATTTCTTTTTGGGGTTCTTTGTATTAGGTTTAGCTTTCTCCTACATTTTTCCCTTGTTCTTAAACTCTCTGAGTAATTGTTTTCTAAGTCACTACCATGCAATTATTCCTCACTTTGTTCTCTTTAACAGTTCTTTTCTGTTGCTATTAGATCCTGTTATGAAGATCCCCTTGTGGCACATTGAGCAGCTTGTCCTCTATAAACCCTGGGCTTATTTCTGCTAGAGTTTGAACATATGATCATACAGTGGTTTCCTTATTTTTTAATTCTTCCCCAGTGTTTTCTTCCTTCCCAGAACTTTCCTGTTTTTGGCTACCCCAGCTAACTTCCTTTTAATCTCTCCCAGCACTTCTTCTCCTTCTTGTAATATGTTTTTCATGCCTCCTTTTCAAATTCTCCTTTCAGACTGATTTTGTGATATTTCTGAACCCATCTTTTACTGTACAAAGGCCACACTAACAGTAGTACAAACACACAAACAATACAAAATACACACACTCTGGAGCTCCTTTATCATCCGCTTTATATTTCATCACCTGGTCAGCTATCCTGAGTGCCTAACTGCCTTCCTGAGTGCCTAACTGCCTTAGAAAGACAGGGCCTCAGCTTACCTGAGTACCTAACTGCCTAGGGACAGGGGTTAACTGCCCTAGAGACAGGGTCTCAGCTTATCTGAGCACCTAACTGCCTCAGAGAGGGACAGGGGCTCAGCTTTCCTGGCCAGCTATCCTGAGCACCTAACTGCCTCAGAGAGAGGCAGGGCCTCAGCTTACCTGAGCGCCTAACTGCCTCAGAGAGAGACAGGGCCTCAGCTTACCTCACTACTTAGAGCAAGGCTCTTGAATTTGACAAACATTAACAACACAAAATACACACATTTTTGCACTTCACTGTCATGTCCTTTGTGACCTTTAGTTCTTGAATGACCCCATTTCTTCTTACTATCCCTCACCCTTAAACTGCTCTGGCCAGAGACTCCTGCGAGGTTCTTACTTTCCCTGCCTGTACCTATTCCTGGAGGCAGATTTGGAATTTTCCCTTGCCCTATTCCTGTGAGGTTCCTTGGTTTCCCCACCATGCAGATATCACTTTTTTCCCCTTACATTCCCTTTCCCCGTATGATGCCCATCCCCATACGGGCTGCCATTTGTCACCACCCGAGGCAACAATTGCATGGGTATTTATTGGAGGTGGACTGGGAATAAACTACTTTTCCTATATTCACTAATTTATAGAGGAAAAGAGACTTTGAGAAGAAGAGATGCTTTGCTTAGAGGTTAGAGGAAGAGAAACTTTGCTTATCAGGGAGAGAGACTTTGCTTAGAGGAAGAGAAACTTTGCTTAGAGGAAGAGAAACTTTGAGAAAAAGATAGGCTTTGCTTATAGAGAAAGTTTTAGAGAAAGAGAGCCTTCTACGCTTGTCAGAGATCTATTTCTTTTTAAAGTTCTGCTGCTTCTTCTTGAAGGTGCGTCCTACATCCTGTGAACTAGGTGCTATCTATCTGTGATCTATGACCTAGAGGTGTGTTCTCAGTTCTCCGCTCTACCATCTGCCTTCTGCCGCTGCCTACTGCTTCTTACTGCTAGCTGCTTCTCTTCTCTGCTAGCTGCTGCCTTTCTCTGCTAGCTGCTGCTTCTCCTAGCTGCTTCTTACTGCTGCAGCTGCTTATTGCTGCTTCTTCTCTCTGCTAGCTGCTGCTGCTTACTGCTGCTTCTGCTTACTGCTGCTTCTTACCATCTGCCTACTGCCCATGTATATTCCCTCCAGGAGGCAGAGGGCAGGGCCATGCTAGTTGAGATCAGGTGAGGAGCCAGCTGCCCTATCACAGCAAAGGTTAAAGTGAGCAGGCACAAACAGGAGCACACAGGAACACCTGTGCATGTGTTGTGTGCATGGAATTAATTGAATATGGCCAATGATAAATCACCTGGGTGTGCTTATGTTAATCAACCTCACCACCAATGTGATCAAAGCAACCTCCGGCTGGCTGCCAGGTGCCATCATGGCACAGCCCCCAACACACAATTACATGGGTTTACCTTTTGATGTCCAGAGTGAGTGGACAGTTGACATGGGTGAGACTCTGAGGACAGACAATTACAGTCCATCTCCTCATCTTTATCAGGCATGACACATATCATTAATATTACAGAATTAACATGAGTGGGAGGAAACTGTCAAAAAGCTAACCTTCAACTCAGCACTGAGGTTGGGTCCCTGGCACTGGGTCAATCTCAGATAAATAGATGACTGGTAGCTAATGTGGCTAGGGAAGGCAGGTGCTCATCCCCAGTGGGTGTGTTTGATTGTCAGGATGCAGGGTGCCATACCACAGCCATGTGTTTGCTTCACAGACAAGCATGTTCTTGTTTTTCCATGTTCCAGATGGAGAGAATTATTACTGTGATTCTCTCTATAATTTTGGTGATAAATGCCTTAGGATTTGATTTTTGCATATTTCCAATGTAATTAAATTGACACAGATGTGTACCACAGACTTTCCATATTTACTTCACACATCACCAAATAAGACCACCGAATGAGATCAAATGAAATGAGTGCAGGTGGTCTCCATGTTTGATTTGTGAAGTTTCCCTTTTGACATATAAGATAGAGCTATTGCAAACAGTTTGGTGAATCATAAACATATATAATTTTAAAAGATTTTAATAAATACTTGACTTATATTCATTCATTAAAAGATGCATTTGCTAACATTACACATTTTATGAAGGATAGACAGAAATGTTGTTGTAAATAAAAAGTATTTCATAAGATCAAGTATCCAGGACCAAAGAGGTGACATTAGGGGAGGCAGAGTGACTTGTAAAGCAGAGCTATGAAGAGCATTGTACCTAATTAAGAACCTGAATCAGTGAAATTAGGATAATGCTGAAACCAATCTTTATCATTTCTCTGAGAGCAACTGTCTTCCCATGACTCTCCTCACAGCTTCCTTTACTTCTTTGTCCCTGAGACTGCAGATGAGAGGATTCAAGAATGGAGGAACCATGGTGTAAAAGGCAGAGAGAATTGAGTCCTGGAGTGTGTTAGAGTTTGCTGAATATCTCAGGTACACAAATGTGATGGAACTGAGGAAAATGGACACCACAAGTATGTAGGGGTGCAGGTGGAGAAGGCCTTCCCTGGGGCTCTGTTGGCAGATTTCAGCACAATAGAAAATATGCTAATATATGACATGGTAATAAAAATGAAGAGACTACCACAGCAGACACAAGAATAAGGACATTGTTCCTGGTGGTGTCAGAACAAGGAGAGCCTCAGTAGCAAGGGGACATCACAGAAGAACTTATGGACCACATTTGACTGGCAGAAGGACAGCCAGAATGTAATCCCAGTGTGCACACCTGTATACACCAGGCCACTGAGCAGGGAAGACAGGGTCATGGGGACTCAAAACTGAGGGTTCCTTATAATGGGTACTGGAGGGATTGGCAGATGGCCACATAGTAGTCCCAGGCCATGATGGTGAGAAAAAACATCTCCACATATGCACAAAAAATGACCACGAAGATCTGGATTGCACAACCAGCCACTGAAATAACCCTGTTGCCAGTGAGAGAGTTGACACAGTCATTAGGGACAGTGATGTAAATGAAGCACATGTCCAAGATGGACAGGTTCCTGAGGAAGAAGTACATGGGTGTGTGCAGGTTCTGATCAGCAGAGGTGACAGTGACCATGAGCATGTTCCCTAACAAGGTACTCATATAGGTCACTAGAAATACCGTGAAATAGAGGAGACTCATATTCCAGCTATCAGGAGAGCCCAGGAGGTGAAATTCCATTACCATGGTGGAATTTGCCATGTTCTCCAAATTGTGGTTGACTGGAAAGATAAAGAGGTAAAAGGGGAAGCAAAGAATGATTAATGGATTTACTCTACATATCATGTCCAGTGTTTTCTTGTACTTTGCAGTTTCTTTTCTTGCAGAGGAAAGGTCACTCCTGGTTTTCTGATGGGTTTAATCATTTCTGAGCAGAGAGCACCTCCCCATGCAGGTGTGGAGCTCTGAAGCCCAGGGTCTGTGTGTGACCTACAGGGTTGTCCTCAGCTCCTCCATCATCCTTCCCTTGACCTCCTGAAACTCCCCTGCAGAACACCTGCAGGTGATGCTCACCTCCTCTGCTGCAGGGCCACCCGTGTGACAGTGTGCTCTTAATGCTCTGTGATTTAGTAACCTTCTTTCTCCTCCATAAATATAGTATCAGTGTAATTTTCCATTGTATCCACACTAAATTATTCAAATTACAATTTGTAAATATTTTAAATAGGAATCTATTCACAATGTCAGAATATTTATCATTATGAACATGAAAACTGTTCACTCAGGAATAAACCTTCTTTTAGTCCAGGATTTCTAAACAATAAAACTTAACAGACATTAGATATTATTGTGATAGAGAAGAGCACATTAATATTTTGAGAAATCCTTGTTACCTCAACACATAGAGGATTAAACTTTGGTTTATATCAGTGCATTGATATTTGACATTAGGAAGAACTCTTAAATAACATCAACTAACTGTGTTGAATAAATATAATCAAAAAAGTTGTGCACAAACTTTTTGAGATTCACTCTTTACAAACTTTCTCTAATTTACTTAGATGTTTTGCAACTTTTACTTTATCACATGAAGGACTTTCACACCCAGAGTCATTACTTTTTTCTTTTAATTTTCATATATATATATATATATATATATATATATATATATATATATATATATATGGGGAGGGTAGGTACCAGGGATTGAATTTAGGGGCACTCAACCACAGAGCAATATCCTCAGTAATATTTTGTATTTTATTTAGAGACAGGGTCTCACTGAGTTGCTTAGCACCTTAGTTTTGAGGGGGTTGACTTTGAACTCAAGATCACTCTGCCTCACCTTCCAGAGCCACTGGGATTACTGGCATATGCCACAGCACATTGCTTAAAATATATTTTTTTTACTTAGAACTTTCTTAAATCTCTTTACTAGATGTTGTCACCTGTTTAAGTTTATAGTTTGAAACAATACTATATAAAATTTTTGATTTTAGACAAATGACTCCACTTTAATAGACAAAATACTTTGTTTTTATAGAGTCTTGAATGAAGCACAACTAAAATATTTTTATACTCTTTGTATGTAGAATTACACTTGATAGAATTTTTTCTTTGAGTATTCTTGTTTTAGTCACGTCAGAGAAATGTTTTCAATTTATACTTTATGAAAACCCATTTATTGTTTAAATATATTTCCTTCTGGAATTTATGAAGTCAAGACTACATGATTGTATATTTTGTCATTTATTTTTAATATTTGACTTTATAAATTAATCAGATACTTATTTATTTTTTAACAAAAACATTTATAAAGACTGATTCCATCTGTTATATCTAATTTACTTGTTTCTAAATGTGGAAAAACAGGATATCAGACAATTGTAGTTAACAATATTAGCCATCACTTTCCTATTGAAGAAAAATCTGAGAAATAATGGAAATTACATTTTAGATATTTTATTGAGACCATTGTGTGACAACCTAGAAGAACTTATGAGTTAGTAATTTTAAAGATATCTTACTTTCATTTATTTACTTAATTTAAATTGAAACTCTTTTTAAAATCATGTGAACAAAAAGATATTTAAATCAAATTTCATTTAAATTTTAATTTATGAGCACTCATCTCTATGTCAATTTTGATACCATGTACAGGATGGATGGACAAAAGCACATGTGTAGCTACAAAAATAAAACACACAGGTGTACACACATACTTAACTCAGACAGGAAACAAAGATTTTATATCTTTTTGTAGGTAGATCTCCACAGGTGGGAGGCAACACTACAAATAATATTAAAACCTCTATTAGATATAACCCACTAGGAATCAGAAAAGAGCCTATCTGACTTTTAGATCATGACTTAAATGTAGGGCAGGCCTGTGCAGTTGGAAATGCCAGGTGCAAAGTCATTGTGGACACCTAAATAAAAGTTTCAGGGGCCCACTTGCCCTTGATGGCTATCAGATTTATTCCCAACACCACCATGTCTATGCACCTTCAGGATTTGGTTAAACAAAATTTTCTAGTGTATTTGAGAGTCAAACCTTGAAAAATTGACCTCTGAACATAGAGTTGAAAAATTCTATAGTTAGATAAAATAAGACTAATCAGAATAATATCAATTTAGGCATAAAGGATGAAATATGAATTTATTATAAAACCATGAGATTAAATATATAGATTTTTTTTTCAAAACAGGAGTTCTAAAAATAATACAGTCATAATTACTCTAGTAAAGGAAGCATGCAGAATCTTTTCATCAGATCAGAGTGTACCTTTTTTAAAAGTTTTATTTTGTTACTTTTAGTTATATATATGACAGTAGAATGTATTTTGACATAGTATACATGCACGGAGTATCACTTTCTATTTCGTACAGTACATGCCATGGAGTTACATTTGTCTCGTATTCACATATAAACATAGGAAGGTTATATTTGATTTATTTCACTTTTTTTAAATTTCCATTTACACTCCCTATCTTTGTTCTCTTTTTTTGTAATCCAATGAACTATACCAGTTGTCTGTAAAGTTAGTGAGAAACAGATGAAAGGAAGGCTGGTGTAAACCAAACTATCTTGATCTTTGTTATGTGTAGTAACAAAATTAGTGAATTCACAATTAATAAATTGTACAAACTATCAATCATTGTCCATTTCTGAGACATTCATATGTCTTGTTAAATAATACAAAATTTTCAATTTCAAACAAGCACCAGCAATATAGGAGGCTCCTTAGCAACTTAGCAAGATCTTCACTCTAAGTAAAACAAAAAGGACTGGGGATAAGTCCTTGGGTTAAATACCTGGAAAAATAACAACCAAATACTCAATAAATACAACAACATAAAAACCAACACCACCACCAAAAACAGCAAAAGTTTGCTACAAGGCTATAGGGAACAAGGACATATAGATGTTTACTTTTTGATTTCCAATAAATTGAGAGAAATTAAAAGTTGACCTGGGTAAGACATTTAGGCCAGATAATTACAGTTCATTTTTTCATAACAATAATCCATGACACGTTAGGATACACATCAGAGAATAAAGATATGTGGGAGGAAACCTGCCCAAAAACTTTCATGCAAATCAGACTTGGGGAATGATCCTTGACACTGGGCAAATCATGGGCAGCCAATATGGACCCAGGAATATGGAGTGCTCTTCCCCAGTAAATGGATTTGACTGTCAGAACACAGGTTCTCTATTTCTTCCATAGACAAGGAGAGTCTTCATATTTTATGGATTAGATGTAAAGAAATATTATTGTGAGTGACTCTACATTTTTGGTTATAACTTCTTTGGGATTTGATTTTTATATATTTTAGTAGAAATTAAATTGACTCATATAAATAGGATTGTATCACATTATGAATATCAATCAGGGAAATTAGGATAATGCTGAAATACAACTTTCTCATTTCCTAGAGAACAACTGTCTTTGTATTACTCTCCTCACAGCATCCTTTACCTGTTTGTTCCTGAGACTGTAGATGAGAGGATTCAAAAAGGGAGGAACCATGGTGTAAACAGCAGAGAGAAGCATGTGCTGGAGTGTATCAGAGTTTGCTGAAGGCCTGAGGTACACACCTATGCTGGAACTGAGGAAGATGGACACCACGAGGATGTGAGGGATGCAGGTGGAGAAGGCTTTGCCTGGGGCTTTGTTGGGAACTTTCAGCACAGTTGAAAATATGTGAATATATGACATGATTATTATACCAAAGGAACCACCACCAACTATTATAGTAGAGACAAATAGAAGGACCATGTTGCTGGTGATGTCAGAGCAGGAGAGCCTCAGTAGAGAGGGGACATCACAGAAGAACTGATGGACCACATTTGACTGGCAGAAGGACAGCCGGAAGGTGTTCCCAGTGTGCACACCTGCATACATCAGGCCACTGAGCAGGGAAGACAGGGTCATGCGGACACAAAACTGAGGGTTCATGATGATGGGGTACTGGAGGGGCTGGCAGATGGCCACATAGCGGTCCCAGGCCATGATGGAGAGAAACATAATCTCTACATATGCACAAAAAATGACCAAGAAAATCTGGCTTGCACAGCCAGCCACTGAAATGACCCTGTTGCCAGTGAGATAGTTGACACAGGTGTTGGGTACAGTGATGGAAACGAAGCACATGTCCAAGATGGACAGGTTCCTGAGGAAGAAGTACATGGGTGTGTGCAGGGTATGGTCAGCAGTGGTGATAGTGATGATGAGAAGATTCCCTAACAAGGCACCTACATACATCAGTGGGTATACTGTGAAATAGAGGAAACTCATATTCCAGCCATCGGGAGAACTGAGGAGGAGAAATTCAGTTACCATGGTGAAATTGGCCATTTACAGGAAATTCTGGTTGTCTAGGAAGGTAAAGAGGTAAGAGAGAGGAAGAAAATCATGATTAATACATATCCTTTACATATTCATGTTCAATGTACTTGCTTATATTTTGCAGTTACTTTTCCCGCAGAGGAAAGGTCACTCCTGGTTTCCTGATTTTTTAATTGTTTCTAAGCAGAGTGCACCTCTCAGTGCAGGTGTGGAGGTCTGCAGCCCAGGGTCTGAGTGTGCCCTGCAGGGATTGTCCTCAACTCCCCCATCATGCCTCCCTTGACCTCCTAAGACTCTCATGAAGGGCACTTACAGGGGCTCCTCACATGCTCTCCTGCAAGGTCAGTTGTCTGACAGTGTGTTCTTTAATGACTCATAAAATAGTCACCCTCATTCTCTTCCATAAGTGCAAATCAACCCTATTTGGCCTTTGTATAAAAATAAAAATTATAACTAATAATTTGAATTGCAGTCAATGTTTAATTTATGTAGGAATCTATCTATATAGTTAGAGTATTTATCACCATGAACGGGAATAAATCTTACTCATGAGGAAACCATCTACAGAATTCAAACTTTCCCTTTCCACTCCCACAAGTCCAGTGCAGAGGTCACCTGACTCTACGTGGTCTCCCCTCAGTTCCCCACTGTCCCTGCTCATCTCCAGGACCTGGGTGGTGCTGTCTCATGGCCACACATCCTCAGCCAGGCCAGTTGCAGCCCCCGCTGTGTCTCTATTTTCTTCTCCTACAGATTTGTATAAGTTGTTTAAAGTCACCAGCTTCCAGGACAGTTGACATTCTCCTAAACTTTTAATTTTTACCTTAATATATTTTTACTCTGTGTTCAGCAACATAAAACCAAATATTCCATGGTCTATGCAATCATTTGTCCTCTTTTTTTTTTTTTTTTTTGGCAGTGCTGGGATTGAACCCAGGGTCTCATGCTTGCAAGGCAAGCAATCTATTACCTGAGATATATCCCCAACCTTTCCTTTTCTTATGACACCATCCAGTTTATTCCTTTCTTCTCAATGTCATAATTATACAAAAAGATACTGAGTGTTTACACTGAATGGAAGATTTTGCTCATTGTTATAACAGTTCTGCAGCAGCTCAGACTAGTTCAGTCCTGAGTCACCTACATCATCATTTCCTGTGCCCTCTGGAAACCTGGGTCCTCCTCAGCACCTTGACAGGTTAACCACACTTGCCCTTAGAAAAGTGATCCTGATGAGCCTGTCTGGGCTCCTCTGGAAAAATGTGTGTCCCTCTCTGTCACGTGTAGGTGTCCAGACACAGGTAGTTTCGTGTTAATTTTGCAGTGAGTGTGAAATTCAAGTGGTCCTATGCAGTCTACTTGCAGTTTTTGTCTTCCCATCTCCTTTCCTCCGTGGTACAAACCTGAAGCTCATGGTTGAGTGTCCTCCTTGTCCATAGCACACAACTAGAACTTGCTGACAGAGGCCTTTTCTATTGTGACAAGATGATTCATATTTCCCCATTACTATAAAATGGGCTTTAGAGGAGAGTCAAATGCAACTTTTCTGGATACTGCTTTACAGTCTCAATTTTTTCCGCTCTTCTATAATGTTACAAATCAGCATGGTCTACAGCCATTCATTAAATTGGTATGTATTCATCACTCAAATCTCTGGTGCAAGTTCCTTGATTTGGCACCTTGTATCATTCATATTTTTATCATTCTAGGACCATGTGCATGGCTTCCTGAAAAGTGGTTAATGAACAAATGCCTGGTGGCTTTGTTGAATGAACATTCACCAGTACTGACTTTCTTTACTGACTGACAGATGAAGAGTTTCCAAGCAGACTCTACACTTGGGGTGCAGGGTCAGGTAAGCCCTGGCACCCTGTGCATTTGTAAGGCAATGTTTCCTTTCAGTAGTCACTCAAAGAACATTACTGTTGATATAAATATGGCCACAGTGTTTCAGAAGGTGAAGTTTTGGAAACAAGAAAAATATTTGTATTTTAAAATAATTTGATTAGCTTGAGAGGTAACATACAATAGGTAAGAGTGTAAATACATAATACAAATTTTGAAGTTGATGGGTAATGACACAAATTTATATTAAAAACTATGTAGCTTTTCAGCCTTCTATACTGACCTCCATACATGTCAGGGGTCCTTACTCACCACCCCTAGACACTTATGTCAAATATAAAGTGGAAAAATAAATATGAGTTTGGGTTCTGGAGGCTAGCATAGAACTACAGAGACATTTTGTTGGTTTCCAGTTTTTGTGTGCTAAACCATGTATTGCTTTGTTTTTCCAAGAGAATTTCATCAATTCTCCAGTAAATGTAGTTGCATTCTATGAACTTAATTTATTTCCTTCTTTGCTTATGTAATTAATTACAATTTGAAAAATTCTTCTCTATATTTGACTTCTTTCATGAATCAGTCTTATAGGAATCTTCAGATTATGGATATGATGTCTTGATATGAATCACCGCCTGATTTCATAGGTCCTCAGAGTATTCTTGAAGATCTTCAAAATATGATTACTTTGTGAACCTAGTTTTACTAAATAAGGAATAAGATTTATTTCCTGTAGTTTGACCTCAATAACTTTAGAGTAGTCAGAACTACATTTTTCTTTAAGGGGTGAAAATTCCTTTTTGAAAATTTCTTCCTAAAATATTTGAGATGGGGGGTAAAGAAAACAAAGCTCAGGTAGCATGAGGGTCAGGAAAAGAAGCAGTAGAAATTAGCATATGTTTAATGCCAAAAGTATGAGGAGGAACTGCTCCAAGTTCTTTCTTCTATAGGTGGGGCCAGTTGGGAGGTTTCATTTTGGATCTTCTCTTGAAAGAGCTTAATATGAGGAAATGTATGATAAAGAGATTGCATTTAAAAATCCAAAGGATTGCTTGGGTTGATTGTATAGAGGAAAAAGATGGGTGGGAGGGATGGGGTGAAGGAAAAATAACAGAATGAGACAACATCATTACCCTGTGTATATGTATGATTACACAAATTGTGCATCTCTACTTCATGTAAAACCAGAGAAACAACAGTTGTACCCCATTTGTGTACAATGAACCAAAATAAATAACTAAAAAAAGACACAGAATGAATGAACTAAATTGCGTTTTTCCCTATTAGTGATTCTGACTTAGTGCTATTGATCAATCATTGAGGAATGCTTAAGAGATCTTTTTAAATTCCTGATGTTCATAATGTGTTTTCAGACTGTATCTGCCTATTTTTCAATTTTTACCACTAGACACACTGCCCCAAACTTACACCTAATATATTTTAATAAAAATATGAAAAATTATTTAAAAGAGAACATAATTGTGATCAGGACCAAAAGATGAGATTGATGAATTCAAAGTGCTTCACTGAAAATTATATATAATATTAGATGCTTTTTTACTAAAACTACTGAAGACTAAGCAGGTATGTCTTTTGCTGAATGAATTAATATCCACCTAACTGTCACCTTCCAGTTATTTGACAATTTGTCCTTCTTGCTTTAATCTGAATGAAATTTGTCTTCTCACAAATCTTAGGAGAAAATTCTGTCCATTTTCAAAGTGTGGTAAGTAAAAGTAATTTGAAATAACTAATTTTAACCCATAAGAGGCAGCATGAAGAGCTATCACATGTGTTACTTGCAACACAATCTAGTGACAATACTCTCTAACCACTAGGAATCAGCAAATACTACAGTTTTCACAAGACATCTCTATGCCTATTATTCTTGGAGAAATAACCAATCAATTCCTGGGCTAGCTGAATATCTGATGGGTTTGCAGTTTTCTAAGCACAATAAAAATGAGGCATCACATGCTTTGAACTCTTACTGCCAAGTACTCACACTGGAGTGCTGCCTGTTCTCCAGGTGGGAGTAGAACCGAGTCTCTCCTTGGCTTCTCCCATCAACTGTGTCTGCAGGCAGTTGCATGTGTCCAGCCAGCCCATTGCCATGTGGGATGTGGGGAGCTCAGTCACCTCTGCTTTATGTGAACAAGGTGCCTTGCCAGAGGAAGAATGGTCTCTGGGAGGTTGGAGCTCAGCCTGCAGAGACAGCAGGAGACCTGAGCACACTGCCAGGCAGCAGCATCTCTAGAGCCCAGGAAAGCAGTCCTGGCCACCTGCCAGCATGGTCAGTGGATGACACATTGTGACTCCTCTGTTGGGAATCACCCAAAGTCATTACTGAGAAATGTGTGACCCTGAGGGGAGAAAGATGTTCTAACTGACTGTGTTTTCATCTCTGCCTCCTTCACCTCAGTGTGAGTAAGGGATGCTTATGGGGATCAGGTGACATTAGGTGTGGTGAGCAACTCTTGCTCACTTACCAACCTGCAAGTGGGAAATGCCTAACGCTATCTGCATTTCTGAGGCAGTTTCTTATTTGAGACAAAATCCACATGACAGGAAATTAACCTTTGTAAGAGTTTATGGTTATGAATTCAATAATATTTACCACTTTATAAAGTTGTAGAACTGCCAACTCTATCTTGTTCCCAAATAATTTTATTACTTCTGATGAACCATCTAATCTGTTACACACAATGTCCCTATTATTCCTATTGCAGCCACTAGAAAACTCTAAGTATATTCTGTATCTTTGAATTTACATATTTGTGAAGTTTTATATGAACAAAATAATTCAACATAGGATCTTTCATCTTAGAAATCAAAATTAATCCACCTCATAGAATGTATCATTAGTTCATTCTTTAATGATGAATGACATTCCATTATATGAATATGACAAAACTATTTTAATCAACACATCCAATTTTGGACCTAGTTCTCCTCAGTCTTTAATATAATGGGACTAATTTATTGGTTATATGTGTTTCCTTTTTTGATATCTCTCATACACACTCTGTACTCTGTATGATTATGATGAATAATTGTGCCAGACAGATTTTCATAACTGTGACCAAAATACCTGGTTTAAAAGTGACAATAAACAAATACCAATTCAGTTGAGGTAAATCACATTTTGTCTCATGGGTGCAATTCCAAGACTTTTTACCCATTTTGTGGAAACATTAAGGAAGGATCCAGCAGAGTGAAGCTATTCAGTACATAGCTGCCAGGAAGCAAAGACCAGGAATGGAAAAGGGGATGGAAGGACAATGACTACCTCCAGGACTTAACCCCAGTGTGCAGTCTCCTCCATCAATGCCCTCACATGCCTAAAGCTCCCACCCAGTCAATTCATTCAAACCAGGATGGACTGAATAGGTTGTAGTTCTCACAATCCAGTCATTTCCCAATTCAAAATTGCTGCCTACATATAGGAACTTTTGGGAGACATCTCACATACCACCCATAATATTTCACCACTGGTCCTGCATCTTGGCAAGATGCTGTTTTGTGTGAAAAAAAAAAAAAAAAAAAAAAAAAAAAAAAAACAGAGGAAGTCCTGGGGTTGTGCTCTTGGGTTAAATCACTGCTGAAAACAACAACTAAAAAAAGATGGCCACAAGTAGAGTTGGGGGTTTCCTTTATGAACTCCAGTAAACTGTGAGAAAGTGTGAAGTTGACATTTATCAGATACTGAGGCCAGGTAATTACAGTTCAACTTTTATCATTATCAGGCATGTCTCATTAGAATAATCACTACAGCAATAAAATTTGTGGAAGGAAAACCCTCAAAAACTGACTTGCAACTCAGCCCTCAGGGTTGGTCCCTGATACTGGGTCACTTGTGAAAAACTGGCAGCCATCACAACTTGGGGAGTCAGGGGTGCTCTTCCTCAGTGGTCGGATTTGACTGTGGGGATGTGAGGGTTGTAAGCTTTGCCTTTTGCTTTCTTCATGGACAAGGAGATTCTTCCTATTTAATATTCCAGATGCAGAGCAATATTGTGATTCTTTCTACAGTTTTGGTTACAAATTCTTTAGGATTTTAAATTTATATATTCTCATACTATTTAAATGGACTCCATTATGTATGACAGTGCTTAAAAATCTGACACAAGAGCAGATTATCTGAAAAAAGGTCAGATTTTGTACCTGTACATTATCTCCATGTTTTATTGATGATGTTTTCCTCTGTGACAGTATTTGATACAAGAACTGTGATGTATATGAAGAAATTTTAACATATATAACCATAAATTATTTCATAAAATATAAAGAATTATAATAACAAAATAAAATGCATTGAAAAAATTATACATTTTATGAAGCATTCATGGCATAATATGGCAATTCATAAAAATTATTTTATAAAATAACTGAACTTCTAATAATATAATAGTGGGCTAGGGAGTGAAAATTATAAAGCCCAGATTAGAAAGGCACTAGATCATTTCTAATACTCCAACTACTGAAATTAGGGTAATACAAAAATGCATCTTTATCATTTCCTCCAGAACAACTGTATTTCTATTATTGTCCTCACAAATTCATTTACCTATTTTTTTCTGAGGTTGTAGATGAGCAAATTCAAGAAGGGAGGAAATATGGTGTAAAAGGCAGAGAGAAACATGTCCTGGAGTGTGTCAGAGGTTGCTGAAGGCCTCAGATACACACCTGTGATAAAACTGAGGAAGATGAATACCACAAAGATGTGAGGGATGCAGGTAGAGAAGACCTTCCCCTTGGCTTTTTTGGGAATGTTCAGCATGGTAGAAAATTGCTGGGGTACAGTCCTAGCAGGAGTCCATGGGTTCCACACTGGTAAACGGGGCATGGGGAGACAGCATCTGCGATGGATGGAGAATGAAAGACACAGACTCTAGTTCTGGTGCAATCAATCCCACTTTATTCTGGCGAAGGCTGGGTTTATATACATTTCTCTTCAGGCTATAATGGCAGTCTTGTGGTTAATATTAAAGAAGTTTCCAAAGCATAGGCAGAAAACAACAACCTTACAGATCATCCTTACCTAATCACAATTGTTTTAAGAATATCTAACTACATCGATGAGCTAATACAATGTTTATTTCCTTAATATCTAAACTCTATGTGACCTAAGACTATTCTTATTATTCTCGCGATTAAAGCAAAAGACAAGTAATCTCATGTGACCATCTCTACTAGGTCCATCTGGTTAATATCTAAATTGCAGAGTTAAGGGTTACAGGAGGGCAGCGGTCCCAATGGTTATTGTGTGCCAATGTTTATTAGAGGGGTGACATATTCTTTGTAGAAAGGAAGGAATGGTGTGGAACCTTATTCTCTTACCTCACCATCACGCATAGACAAAACCATTGTTAAAATTTTCCCAGTCTGTTGGAGACAAAGGCAGATCTATAACTATTTTCTCCAGAGGCTTTCAGGTACTCATTGCATGATTGCAAAATTATTTTTAATTTTGTTAGTGGTAACGACCCATTGTTTTTCAGATTGTAGGTAATCTTTTCTGGAATTTTTGTTGTATTCCCCTCATCCCCTTAAGCAATCCGTTCAGTCTGAAATGAGTAATATATTATCAGAAAATCACAGCAGAAAAAACACCATGCTCTGGAGCAAAACATCTGGCAATTCCTTTTAGGATGAGCCTTTGCAATCATCCTCCAGAGGATCTTTGTCAAGCACCAGATGGAATTCTGGATGCCCTCAGAGCTCCCCCTTTTTTTATTTTGTAAAGTGAAGATGTCTTCTTGAATTTTTACTCTCTTGACTAGTCTGAGGATTACTTGGAGGAGGACTGGAAGACAAAGAATTAAAATTAAAATACATACTCCAATCAAGCCATATTGTAATATTGTATTTAGGAACGTACTATTAAATATAGTTGTTTTTATATTATGAAACATTTGGGAGGCCAAATTATCTGCTGGAACAACTGAGAGATGAGCCTGAGTCAACATTCCTATTTGTAGCAGTAAAGTATTGATATCTGGTGCTATATTAGTATTATTCCAAACTCCTGTAAGGTGAGTTTTAACTTTTTCCCAATTAGTATTATTATCAACCTTTAAGGGAGTAATACAAATCCATTTGTAGTTAGCATGACATCTAGTGGACATTGTAGTTTGAATATTTTGAATCTCGTTTCCCATAAAGAGAATAGCTTCTTCAAGAGCATTAATTCTTGTTTCTAATTTTTTATCAATTTGCTCTTGTGCCACTAAAGCCACAGAGATATTATGAGATAAATCATTTACATGTGAAGCAGTATGAATTTCCTCTACAAGTGCTGTGATCAAGAGAGATAAAGAAGTGATTATACTGATTAAAGCTGTTATTCCTAGGATCAAAAGCTGCAACAAATCTTTTTGGTCTTAAAATTTCATTAACTGTTTTTAAAATTTCAACACCTGGGTCATCATACCAAGATTCTGTAAGATTAACTGACAGTATAACATAATTAGGCTGATATACAATTAAAAACACTTTTAATCTTTAGACATGATTGAATTAATATAATTAGTAAGAACACAATCATGGAAATAAATGTTATAAGCTTCCTTATTTTTAGTGTTATTGAAATTATGGTAGACATAAGAATAGCATGAAGAGCATTTATACAAGCACATACTACACAGTCATTAGGTTTACTTACCTTAGGTCTTTGTAATAATACTATATTAGTAGCTGCTAATAGTTTATACAAGTCAGGAAAGAAAGAGAATTTACCATTTATAAGGTCACTCCGGTAGATGGGTGTTACCCATCCAGGAGTAAACCATCTATGAATAGGCTCATTGGTAAGAAAAGGGTTAAAATTAAAATGTACCATTTTATTCTGTCTTATCTTTAACCAAAGTTAATAATCAAAATCAGGAGAAGACACAGAATAGTCTGTAATAGTAGTAGCAGAGCCTTGTGGCTTAAACTGTAGTGCAGTATGATGAAAACCACATTCACACCGTTTTGGGAAATCTGTTTCTAAATTGAGTAGATTCCAAGAGCTGTCTTTACGACTGTTAAAGTCATCACACAGTTTAAAAGGAGGCGGTAAACCCACTGAAATATTTGTATCATTATAATTAGCATATCCAAGTGAGGTTATCTCTAGGGAACACATATCTCTTTTGTTGTCTTCTTCTCCTGGAGAATCATTAATGTAAGTCCTATAACTTAAAGGGAGACATCCCAATGGCACATGTAGATTATCTGTACTATAGCACTTTGGTGTCTCTTCAGTAATTCCATGAAATGTAATTGTGAATGCTAATTTATGTGGTATTAAAGAATCTGAAATCCCTCCAAGTAATTGAGGCTCATTAGTAAATACTTTAATATTAGATCTGCTCCAAGTAGTTGGATGCAGTAAGGGAGGATTTGGAAAATAGGTCCAGTAAGCTTTCCCTTCATTATCATAAGCATGAATAGGCAGTACCTGAGTTGAAATGAGAGCAAACAATGCAAAAAACAAAGCCTCTGGGGTTTTAGGTTTTTTGGAGCTGTTTACCATGTGTTCAGCAGCGGCAGTCAGGCATTTCACTTGTCCCCAATTCGGCAGGTCTGAGTTGCGAGTTGCAGATGATTGTGCAAGATGCAACTTTTTCATCTTAAATACTAGTCCATTTTCACCTGTCTGATTGGGTTGGTAAGGGATCCAATACTCTTTGTTCTTTCTCCTTCAAATAGGGCTCATTGTAGTGAAGTATCAATCTGTCTGAAATCCACAAAGGTGTCTCGGCATCCTGTGGAAATACACAAGCATAGCCTCAACTGGATGTTAATTTTAGTAAGACATCAGGTCCTCTCCATTTACCAGATAATAAATCTTTCCATTTTACTAAACTTTGTTTTGACCTTTTACTTTCCCAATGTCTCATCATTGCAGTATTTCCCTCCTTGTCAGTATTTAGATGATTTAAAACAAATAAAGCATGTTGTAAAATATGTGGGGAAGAGTATTTAAGCTCTCCCTCTTTTAGCTTATTTATTTGTATTTTTAATCTTTGATGGCTCCTTTCTACTATTGCTTGTCCTTGTGGGTTATGAGGAATTCCTGTAGAATGAGAAATATTAAACAAACCTGGAACAGAAATGTTTAAATGGTTTTGATGTATAAGCAGGAGCATTATCAGTTTTTAATTTTTTAGGCATTCCTAAAACAGAAAAACAAAGGAATGTTGAATCACATCCTTGTAGGCTTCCCCAGTTCTGGCTGAGGCCACAATAACATGAGAAAAGGTATCGACTGTAACATGTACATAAGACAATTTTCCAAATTCTGATATATGAGTTACATCCATTTGCCATAAGACATTAGGTAAAAGTCCTCGAGGATTAACTCCCATCTGTGGAGAAGGAATAAATTTAGGACAAACATGACAATTTTTAACAATAATTCTAGCTCTTCTCTAGAAATATGAAATTGTTTTTTTAAGGCAGATGAATTTTGATGATGATTTTTGTGTAATATAATATCTTCTTCTATAGCTGTTCAAATAAAATTTTTAGTTAAGTGATCAGAGTGGGTATTCCCCTGAGCAAGGAGACCAGGTAATCCAGAATGTCCCCGAATATGACCTATAAGGAATGTGAAGTTTTGTTATGAATTAGATATTGAAGTTCTTATAGCCTATGTATAATTTTAGATGAAAAGGAGAGCATTGCTGTTTCTATGGTTATAAACAGTTTAACAATGTATAGTGAATCTGTGTATAAGTTAAAGGGTGAGCAACAGTCTTGAAAGCATAGATGACTGCTTCTAATTCAGCTCTTTGTGCAGAAGTTTCTTGTGTCCATTGAACTGTGGGCTGAGAATTAATTATTGTAACTGCTTTTCCATTTGATGACCCATCTGTAAATATTAGCATAGCATTGTTAATTGGGATTGAGGAGCACCATTTAGGAAATATTATTTCTGTTTGAAGTAAAAAATGTAGTAAAGGATTATTGGGCAAGTGGAAAGAAATTTTTCCTGTAAAATTTAGAAATGCAATAGCCCAGTGATCATCAATTTGTAATAATTGGTCAAATTGTTCTCTTGTATAACAAATAATTATTTCATGCATTTCACAAGCAAACAATTCTTTACTTCTAAATCTGGCCTTTAATACCAAAGAAGCTACCATAGTAGGATAAGACATTAATATTTTCTTTCCTGATACTGGTAAATGTATCCATTCAAGTGGATCATTTTGCCATAAACAACCTGTTGGAGTAGGTTTCATTTTTTGCACAATAAAAACCCAAGGCAAATTATAATTAACTTGTTGCAAGTAATGCTTTTGAATTGCAGTTTCAACAACTTGTAAGGCTTGTTCTCCTTCTTTAGTTAATATTCTACTTGAGTTAGGATCTGAATCACCCTTTAGTATTTCAAACACAGGTTTTAAATTATTAGTTGAGAGTTTTAAATGAGGTTTAATCCAATTTATATCTCCCAATAATTTTTGAAAATCATTTAACGTTAATAGTTTGTCTTTTCGAATTTGTAACTTTTGAGAGCTGACAGAATTTGTTTTTATAGTTCTTCCTAGATAATTATAAGGAGGTTCCTATTGAATTTTTTCAGGAGCCACTATCAGACCCCACCTCTGTAAATCTTTAATTAAATCCTGTAATATTATTTGTTACAAATGGCTTTGAGAATGTGCAATCAGTATATCATCCATATAATGAATCATATAGCAGTCTGGATACTTTTGTCTACAATTAATTAAGTCTTGATCTACAAACTTTTGACATAATGTAGGACTATTTTTCATTCCTTGAGGTAATACTTTTCATTGAAATCTTTGATAAGGCCTTTGTAAGTTAAGCGATGGTAAATTAAAGCAAAACGCCATCTATCTAGTTTAGCTAAAGGAATAGTAAAGAAGCGATCTTGTAAATCAATGACTATAATATGATAGCCTTTAGGGACAGCCACAGGAGAAGGACATTCTCCACTAGCTGCAGAGTATAAGGGGAAGTAGGTCCTAAATCTTTTACAGCTGCTTTTAGATTTTTTAACATTTTAAAATAGAGAGGCTCCCAATGAGGCTCTCCTCCCTCATCTATAGCCCATACTATAGGGCAACAAATACTAACATCTCCCTGTTTTTGTGCCTCACTAACAGCACCTAGAAATCCTACCTTTTGGACTTTCCTTTTTATTTTATCTGGGGGTTTAGGAAGGGCCAGCACAACAGGAGCGACCAAAGGTGGATCCTCATTATGATATCTGAAAGCGGCTTCTTCCAAGTCCTCCTCATCAGGCGGGGAGAGCTGATCAGGCAGACCTTTCTCCTTTTGTCTGTCTTCATCAATGTCTGATTCACTTTCACTTTCACTCTGAGTTTCCTCTGTACATTTTTTAACCGAGGCTGTCAGGAAAGACTCCTTTTCTGACATTTCGTCTGGTGATCTTACCCTTTTACTTAGCTGCTCACTTTCATGTCTAGGGTCTAAACAGTCCCTAAAAAGATTCCATAATGCAAAAGCACCAGTGGGGACTCTTTCATTGCCATATAATCTATGATGCACATGCATAGCATCACCTATATTTTTCCAGGTTTTAACATCTAAGTTTCCCTGTTCAGGAAACCAAGAGGCACATTCATGCACAAAATGAAAAAATTTTTTTAATTGAGCTGTTCCTACATGCGTTCCTCTTTTAGTTAATAAGTGCTTAGCAATATCAATAAATAATGCTCTTTCTTTGCTTTCACTACCTCCCATGGTAGCTGTTCTGTCTATCACTGCCTATCCTTTCTCAGCCTTCTCTACCGAGAGGTCCGTGGCACCCCAGGCAGAATCCTAGCTGTCTCAAAAAGAAAGAAATTACTATTAATAAATGGGGGGTTTACCAGAGTGCCCCATGTTGGGCACCACTTGCCGGGGTCCAGCCCTAGCAGGAGTCCATGTGTTCCGCACTGGTAAACGGGGCATGGGGAGACAGCATCTGCGATGGATGGAGAATGAAAGACACAGACTCTAGTTCTGGTGCAATCAATCCCACTTTATTCTGGGGACGGCTGGGTTTATATACATTTCTCTTCAGGCTATAATGGCAGTCTTGTGGTTAATATTAAAGAAGTTTCCAAAGCATAGGCAGAAAACAACAACCTTACAGATCATCCTTACCTAATCACAATTGTTTTAAGAATATCTAACTACATCGATGAGCTAATACAATGTTTATTTCCTTAATATCTAAACTCTATGTGACCTAAGACTATTCTTATTATTCTCATGGTTAAAGTGAAAGACAAGTAATCCCATGTGACCATCTCTACTAGGTCTATCTGGTTAATATCTAAATTGCAGAGTTAAGGGTTACAGGAGGGCAGCGGTCCCAATGGTTATTGTGTGCCAACATTTATTAGAGGGGTGACATATTCTTTGTAGGAAGGAAGGAATGGTGTGGAACCTTATTCTCTTACCTCACCACCACACATAGACAAAACCATTGTTAAAATTTAACCAGTCTGTTGGAGACAAAGGCAGATCTATAACTATTTTCTCCAGAGGCTTTCAGGTACTCATTGCATGATTGCAAAATTATTTTTAATTTTGTTAGTGGTAATGACCCATTGTTTTTCAGATTGTAGGTAATATTTTCTGGAATTTTTGTTGTATTCCCCTCATCCCTTTAAGGAATCCATTCAGAATGAAATGAGTAATATATTATCAGAAAATCACAGCAGTAAAAACACCATGCTCCGGAGCAAAACATCTGGCAATTCCTTTTAGGATTAGCCTTTGCAATCATCCTCCAGAGGATCTTTGTCAAACACTGGATGGAATTCCGGATGCCCCCACAGAAAATACGTGAATATATGTCATGACTCTTATACCAAATGGGCTATCACTAATTATTACAGTAGACATAAAAAGAAAGAATTTGCTGCTGGTGGTGTCAGAGTAGGAGAGCCTCAGCCCAGAGGGAACATCACAGAAGAAATGATGGACCATGATTGACTGACAGAAGGACAGCTAAAATGTATTTACAGTGTGCACACCTGCATACACCAGACCACTGATCAGTGAAGCCTGTGTCATGCAGACACAAAACTGAAGTTTAATGATGGGGTACTGGAGAGGCTGGCAGATGGTCACATAGCAGTCCCAGGCCATGATGGTGAGAAACAGCATCTCCACATATGCAAAATAAATGACCATGAAGACCTGGGTTGCATAGCCGGCCACTGAAATGGCCCTGTCAGTGATGGAAATGAAGCACATGTCCAAGAGGGACAGGTTCCTGAAGAAGAAGTACATGGGCGTGTGCAGGTTCTGGTCAGCAGAGCTGACAGTGATGATGAGCAGGTGTTCTACTAATGTGCCCAGGTAGGTCAGTGGGAATACCATGAAATAGAGAAATCCCATATTCCAGCCATCAGGAGATCCCAGGAGGAGCAGTTCAGTTACTGTGATGGAATTGTTCATTTATTGGAAATTCCGGTTGAAGATAAAGAGAAAATAGGCAATAATCAAAAAACATGATTAATAGAATTACTCTACTTATTTCTTTCCACAGTGTTTTCTTGTAATTTGTAGTAACTTTCCTTTCTGAAGAAAGGTCACTCTTTGTTTTCTCATATATGTAATCATTTCTAAACAGTGTGCTCCTCCCAATGCAGGCGTGGAGCTCTGCAGTCCAGGGTCTGGGAGTGATCTGCAGGGTTGTCCTCAGCTCCTCCATCATGCCTCCCTTGACCTCCAGAGTCTCCCATGTAGAGCACTTGCAGGTGATGCTCATATCCTCTCCTGCAGGGCCACCTGTCTGACAGTGTGCTCTTCAATATTGTATGATTTATTTACCTTCTTTCCCTTCCATAAATACAATTTCACATTGATTTTTCTTTTTTCCACACTTAGATCATTCTAATGACAATGATTTTTATATATTTATGTAAGAAACTCTTCATAACATTGGAGTGTTTATTGCCGTGAACTTGAAAAAAAATTACTTATGAGGAGAGAGTCTCTAAAAACAACTCTTTTACTTTCAGAGAGGCAGGTCCAGAGTTGTGGAAATCTGTGGTGTCCTGACTTCTCCCGGACCCTCCTGCAGTTCCCCACTCTCCTTCTTCTCCTTCAGGACATGGAGGTGCAATCACACAACCTCAACCATGGACCTGCTTCAGTTCCCACTGGGGTTCTCTTTTCCTTTACACCACTTTACTGTAAGCTCTTTAACATATCCAGGATCTAGCCCAGGTGATATTCTCCTAGACTACTACTTTTCCATCCTGTGCTTCTATTTCATGTTCAGCACCATGGAGTTGAAGATTCCATTATCTATACAATAATTTACTTTCCCTTGTTGACACCTTCCATTATGGTCATTTCTTCTCAATTGCATCATAATCATTGAAAAGATGCTGAATGTATATCCTAAAAGGAAGGATTTTCTTATTGCTATAGCACTTCTGAATCTGCTTAGATCAGTTTAATCACCAGTCACCTACACTGTCATTTTCTCTGTCCTCTGCAAACCTCGGTCCTCCTCAGCACCTTTTCAGGTCAACCACACTCACCCTTAGAAAAGTGAGTGACCTTGCTCCTGAACCTGCTTAGGTTTCTCTTAAAATGTGTGTGTCCCCCAAGACCAGGGATGGGTGGCCAGACTCAGGTAGGTTGGTGCTTGTTTCACAGTGAATGTGAAGTTCAGGGGATCCTACTCAGTGTGGCAGCAATTTGTTTCTCACCACATCACCCATTCTCCCTGACACAAACCTGAAGCTGACACCTGAGTGACATCCTTGTTCACAGTATGCTCTGGAACTTGCTGACAGAGACCCTTTTCTACTGTCACATATGGATTTATATTTCCCAATTACAATGTTTTGGATTTCAGAGGAGGGTTAACTGAATGTTCTCCTCTGGAAACTGCTTTACAACCTTAAAATTTTTGCACTTTTCTGTAGTGTTAGAAATGGACATGTTATACGACTTTAACTACATCCGTATGTATCCAACACCCAAATCTGCTGGTACAATTCCTTTATTTGGGACCATGTATCATTACCTTTTTATCCTTTCAGGAGCAAGTGCATGACTTCCTGCACAGTTGTTAATGAACTAATGTCTGGTGGCCTTGTTGACTGTCCACTCACCTGGACTGGCATTCTTCTACGTATTTATAGGTGAAGAGCTCCCAAGCAGGCTCTGTTCCTTCTACACAGCTGTAGTACACTCAGTGCAGCCTGGGGTGAGGTCATGCAAGTTCAGGGTCTGTGCACTTGCAAGGTAAGATCTCCCTACAGCAGTAATCACTACACATGTGCTTATTGATAACACAAATATGACCACTGCAATTTCAGATACTGCAGTTTGGAAAGAAGAAAAATATTGGTGTTTTTAAATAATTTGATCAACATAAGAGAAATAATATAGTAATACAATATGTAAGAAAGTAAATACAAATGATAATTTCTGAAGTTGATGCGTGATGTGACAAATCCATATTAACACTTTGCAAACTTTTAGCCCTCTATACTGACTTCTGTGCACTACCAGGGGTCTTGGGTGACCACCTCTAGACATTTGTGTCAAATGTAATATAGACAATTAAATATGGGTTTGGGATCCAGAAGCTGGCATAGAGCTATAGAGACATGTTTCTTGTTTCTACTTTTTTCCACTAAACCATATGCTCTTTTAGTTTCTCCAGAATAACTTAGTAAATTCTCCAGTATATAGTTTGGTTTATTTGTTTTTATTTAATGTAATGTCCATCTTTGCTTTTTTGTTTTAATTTCAACTTGAAAAATTCTTGTCTAAATGTGACTTACTTTTTTCATGGATCAGTCTCAGGGAAAATTCAGATTGTGGATATGATGAAATAAACATATGAATCACCACATAACTGTCATAGGTCTCAGAGTATTCCTGCAGATCAACAAAATATGATTACTTTATAAAGCTACATTTTGAAAATAAGGAATAAGCTTTAGTTTCTGTAGTTTGATCTCAGTGATTTTAGAGTGTTCAGAACTACATTGTCCTTTAAGAGTTAAAAAAATATATATTTTAAATTTTTCTTAATTTTTTTGTTTCATTGTACCCAAATGGGGCACAACTTTTTATTTTTCTGATTCTGCATGTTATAAAGTCACTATTGTGTGATCATACGTGTGCATAGGGTAAGGATTCTTGTCTCATTCCATTATCTTTCCTTCACCCTTTCCCACCCATCATTTCACTCTACACAATCCAACATTCCTCAATTCTTCCCTTACCCACCTATTATGTATCATCATCTGCTTATCAGGGAAAGTATTCAACCTTTGTTTCTTGGGGAGTGGCTAATTTCACTTATCATGATTGTCTTAGTTCCATCCATTTACCTGCAAATTTCATAATTTTTCTTTGTGTCTGAGTAATATTCCATTGTGTATGGATGTCACAGTTTCTATATCCACTCATCCATTCAAGGGCATCTAGGTTGGATCCAAACTCTAGATATTGTGAATTGAGCAGCTATAAATACTGTTGTGGTTGCATCACTGTAGTGTGCTGATTTTAAGTCCTTTGGACAAAGGTGCCAAAAACATACAGTGGAGAAAAGATAGCCTCTTCAACAAATTGTGCTGAGAAAACTGGAAAGCCATAAGCACCAAAATGAAATTAAACCTTTAGCTCTCACCCTGCAGAAAACTCAACTCAAAATGAATCAAGGGCCTACAAATTGAACCAGAGACCCTGCAACAAACAGAAGTAAACTAGGCCCATATCTTCATCATGTCAGCTTAGGAAAATAATTTCTTAAGAAGACACCCAAAGCACAAGAAATAAAAGTAGGAATCAATAAATGCAATGGATTCATATTAAAAAGCTTTTTCTTAGCAAAAGATACAATCAGAAATGTGAAGAGATAGCCTACAGAGTGGGAGAAAATATTTGCCACACACACTTCAGATAGGGCACTAATCTCCAGAATTTATAAAGAACTCAAAAAGCTTTACACCAAAAATACAAAGAATCCCGTCAATAAATGGGCTATGAAACTGAGCAGACATTTCACAGAAGAAGACAAACAAGCAGTAACTGGATATGTTTTTAAAAGTTCAGTATCTCTAGTAATGAGAAATGCAAGTCAAAACTACCCTAAGATTTCATGTCACCCCAATTAGAATGGCTATTATCAAGAATAAAAGTAACCATAGGTATTACCCAGGAAGTGGGGGAAAAGGCACACTGAAACATTTCTGTTGGGGTTACACATTGGTGCAGCCTTTCTGGAAAGCAGGTTGGAGATTCCTTAGAAAACTTGAAATGGAACCGCTATTTGACCCAGATATTCCACTCCTTGGACTATATCCAAAGGACTTAAAATTAGAAAAATGCTTTCTGAATCATCCTTTCTAAAAACCATGAGATGCAACATAAAAGATACAAAGGTTAGGTAGCATGAGGGTCAGGAGAAGAAGTACTAGGACAAGTTAGCATTGTTCAATTCCAGAAGTATGAAAACGGAGTGCTCTAAGTGCCTTCCTTGGTAAATGGTGACATCTGGGTGCTCCCTTTTGGTCCTTTTCTTACGGTCCTTAAAGTAATTAATTGTATGAGAAACTTTGCATTTAAAAATGCAAAGGATTGCTATGGCTATAGTACACAGAATTTAATTATTTTCTAAATTACATTTTTTTCCTATTAGCAAGTATCACTTAATGCTATTGATATTCATTGAGGAATACCGAGGGGCAATTTGTGATATGCTGGCCTTCATAATGTGTTTCCCAAGGCTGCACAACTCTGTTTTTATATTTTTACCACTGGATACAGATTCTCATCACACCCAATATACTTCTTTTATGCAATGTGAAAAATTATTGAAAAGGAGAAGATAATTGTGATCAGGACAAAAAGGTGAGGTCAAAAAATTCAAAGTGCTTAAGGGAAAATTTTGTACAATATCAGTTGTTTTATATCCAAAGCTGCTGAAAAATAAAATTATATGTCATTTACTAAATGAATTCTTATTCATCTTCCTGTCATCTACCAGATTTTTGAGATTTTATCCTCCTTGCCTTAATACGAATGTATTTCTTTGTCACTTCTCATATCCATGCAGAAAATTCTGTGTGTTTTCTATGTCTGTGGTAAGAAAGTAATTTAAAAAAAAAAAACAATTTTAAGTCCATAAATGGCAGCATGTGAAACTATCACATGCATTACTTGCAAACACTATGCAGATGTCCATGACATTCCAGGTACATTATTATTGAAGCTTTGGTAGTCATAGCAAATACTACTGTGTATAAGTCTTCTCTGTGCTTGTTTATCTTTGCAGAATTAGTCATTTGTCTCCTGGGCTATCTGACTCTCTGGATGTGAATGTAGTTTGTTAAGCAGAATAAAAATGAGGATTCAGGTGTGTTTGGACTCCAACTGCCAAGTACTCACTCCTGAGTGTTGTCCATTCTCCACATGGAAGCAGACCCGAGACTCCTCTGTGTTGCAGTCAGGGTGGATCTTTCCAGCCAGCACAGTGCCATGTGGGATGTGAGGAGCTCAGTCAACTCTGATTTATGTGAACCTGGTGCCTTGCCATTGGGAGCAGGGCCCCCAGGATCCCAGGGCTCAGCCTGAAGAGGCAGCATGAGGCTTGAGCACAGTACCAGACATCAGTATCTCCAGAACCCAGGAGAGAGGACCTGGCCATGTGCTAGTATGCACAGTGGATGACACAGGGGAGTCCTCTGCTGGGAATGCCCTACATCATTGCTGAGAAGTAAGTAACACTAAGGAGAGGCTGGTGGGTTCACTGTGTGTTCTCATCTCTGCTCAGTGTGAGTTAGGAGTGTGTATAGGAATCAGGTGACTTTAAGAGTGCTGAGAGTTCTTATTCACTCACCAATCTGCAAGTGGGAAACATCTAACACTGTCTCAGCTCAGTAGCAAAATTTCTTATCCTTGACATAAAATCCACATGATTTAAAGTTAGCCTTTGTACAGTTCATGGTAATCAATTCAGTGTCATTTACCATATTTTCAAAATTGCACAACCCCCAACTATACCTTGTTCCCAAATGCTTGTATTTTTTGAAGTGAAACATCTAATACATTACAATATTATCCCTCCTTATCTTTATTACAGTCACTGGAAAACACCAAGTATAATTACCAGGTTGAATTGCTATTTAACTTAACCAGCATTTATTCACAGGTATAATGTGAATCTCTAATTCTTTATTGATCTTTCACTTTCTGTATTTTCTCTTTGACTTTACTCTTTATATCATCCTTTACTTCACAGATCAGATTAACTATGTACATTCTTAACTCCTTCAATATTTCTTCTATTGTGTTGTCAGTGGCTTCTCTATAGGGGCATTTTGGTTTGTTCATGGCATTTTGTTCCCTTGTTTCTTCATGTTGCTTCTGTGTTTTTCCATCTGATTGTATGGATCTGAGGTGATACAGACTCTACCCTGTACACCTATATTGTCAGCGAAAATTTCCAGTGTCCCACCTTTAGGTGGCAGACCAATATCAACAACACCCACTGCAAACATTATACAGCCTCAAATCTAATAGATCCAAGCAAAGCATCCACTGCCCTCTCATATAAACTTCAATTGTGAATTCAATCAGTGTCCACAATAAAAATAGAAAATTTGACAAATGGGTTTACAATCTCAAATAATAAATAATTTAGTCAGCAATTTCCCTGCTGTGACTATATGGTCTGACCAGAACAATTGTGGAAGAGGATGGGTTTCTTTAAGGACTCAAAGTTTCAGAAATCTTAATCCTTAAAATGTTGACTCCATTTCTTGAGACTCAAGGTTAGGCTAAACATCATGGCAGGAGAGAGTGGAAGAGGGACACAGCTTACATTTCAGTGGTCAGGATGCTGAGGGAGAGAGTGTCTACTTTCCAGATACAAAATATATACCCAAAATCCATACCTCAATTCCAATCTCCTCCAACCACACCTTACTACTTCAATTAATCCCATCAGAGTTTAATTTCACTTAGTGGGTGAAGACTCTAATGACCTAATCATTTCTCTTCTGAACCTTCTCGCATTTTTAACATGTTTGTTTTGGGGAGCACCTCACATCCAAACCATAACAATGGAAAAAAAAAGAATAGAAACAGTGCAGGACATGGGGTTCATGAGGGAGAAAGTGAAAAGCCACAAGCAAAAATCCACAGTAAGAATGGAAAAGGAACCAACAAAGACTGGCTGTTAGGTAGAGAAAAGGTAGAAAGAAAATCTAGAAGGACAGACAAACAAGAGGAAAAATACACATAAAGTGAAGACAAAAATTAAAAACATGAATAGGCAGAATATATAGCAGATCAGCAAAATACCATTCATGTATCACCATCTTCAACTAAATGATGCTCAAAAAACACCTTGCTCCAAATATGCCAGAGAAGAAAAAAATAAAAATAAATTAAATCTTGATGTAAAATCAAACAACATTCTCTGCCACTGTCTAAAACTTTTTCAGCCCTGTCTCTGACTTCCCACAGGAGTGCCTTGCCCAGACAGGCCCTGGAGACCCAGTCACTATCCCACCAATCTGTGCCTCACATGTACTGAGTTTGGCCATGTTGCAATCCCAAGATCTCAGTGGCACTAGAATTTGGAGAGAGACCACCATGGATGAGCAATCCTGAGTGAAAGTAACTAGATGGTGGCAACCCACACTCCTGTGCGGAAGAACCCAGTTTCAGCCAAACTCATAGGCACCATGACACGGAACCTCCATGTCCAGGTGGTGTCCCTAGACAGTTGTGGCTGCATCCCAAAATGGCAGTGGCAGCAAACAACTGGGCACCCCATAGAAAACCAACGCTCTGGCTAGCATCTCAAAGTAGATGTGGCTGTGTGCAAGTATACCTGAATTCTCCCTGGAAGTGGATCTCTGAACGATGGTGGAAATGGTAGTAGCAGAGGTCAGTGGCATCAAGCAGTGGATAAACAGAAGCTGCAGAACTTAGTGGCATTGGCAGCATGTAGGGGGTCTGTGGCAGCAGTGGCAACAGCATCAGCTGTGACTTCAGCTGCCATAGTACCCAGAGAGAAAACCTCCAGATGAGTGGCAGTGGATTTGGTGTCACTGGAATTGGTGGTGTTAGAAGCAGCAGAGGTAGCATTGTAGAGGGCAGCAAGGCATCCTAGATAGTGTCAAGGGTAGTAGATGTTCAGGTGACCCTGACTGCAACAGCATCAACAGCAGCTGCAATGCCTGTCAAAAGACCTCCAGGCGTCTGTGGTGGTGTGAGCAACAGTATCAACTGGAGAACAAACCTCTGGGCATGTGGGTCAGTGGCCTCAGGACCAGCTATGCCCCTTCCTGCAGAAAAGATCTCTGGACAATGGCATCTGCAGTGGTGGCATCTGTAGCAACACACACAGAAACTGTCATGTCATTTTAACATTAAATCTGTTGATGTGGTAAATTACTCTATTGATTTCCGGATGTTGAATCAACTTTGCCTCCCTGGGTGAACACCCCTTGACCATGGTCACTATGTTTTTAATATGTATTTGTATGCAATTTGCCAGAACTTTGTTAAGTATTTTTGCATTTATTTTCATTGGGAATATTGGTGTGAAGTTTTTGTTCCTTGGTGTGTCTTCGCTTTTGGTATCATGGTGATACAAGCTTCATAGAATGAGTTTGGAAGTATTCCCTCCTTTTCTATTTCATGGAATACTTTGAGGAGTATTGGAATTAGGTTTTGGAAAGTCTTGTAAACTCGACTGAGAATATGTGTGGTCCTGGGCTTTTCTTGTTTGGTTTACTTTTGATGGCTTCTTCTATTTAATTGCTTGAAATTGATTTGTTTAAATTGTGTAAGTCCTCTTCATTCAGTTTGGGCGAATCATGCCTCTAGAAATCTGTTGATGTCTTTGAGGTTTTCTGTTTTATTACAGTATAGAATTTCAAAATATCTTCCATTTATATTTTGTATTTCAATAGTGTCTGTATTGATATTTACTTTTTCATCATGAATTTTTTAATTTGAGCTTTCTCTCTCCTTCTCTTCATTAGTGTTGCTAAGTTTTTACTAATTTTGTGTATTTTTTCAAAGACCTAACTTTTTGTTTTGTCCATTATTTGAATTGCTTCTTTTTTTCAAATTCATTGATTTCACTTCTGATTTTAATTATTTCCTGTCTTCTCCTATTTTTGGTGTTGATCTGTTGTTTTTCTAGGACTTTGAGATATAATGTTAGGTCATTTATTTATTGACTTTTAATCCTTTTGTTGAATGTGCTCCATGTGATGAATTTTTTTCTAGTTTTCATAGTTTTCCAGAGACTTGGATATGTTTTATTATTGATGTTGTTTACCTCTAAGAATGTTTTTTCCACTTCCTGAAGTCTTCTGCTATCCATGCATCAATCAGTAGCATATTATTTAGTGTCCAGGTGTTGTAGTTTCTCTTTTGTAGTTTATCATTGATTTCAAATTTTATTCAATATGATCTGATAGAATACAGGATAGTATTTTTTTTAATATTTGCTAAGAGTTGCTTTGTGGCATAACATATGGTCTATATTAAAGAAGGATCCATGTACTGAGAAAAAAGTGTATTTGTTCATTTTTGGATGGATTATTCTATATATGTCTGTTAACTCTAAATTGTTGATTGTATTATTATGTTCTGTGATTTCTTTCTTCATTTTTCTTTGGAATATTTACACAGTGGTGAGAGAGGTATGATAAAGTCACACAATATTATTGTATTCCTTGTCTATTTGATTCCTGAAATTGAGAAGGATTCATTTGATGTACATTAATGCTTCATTTTTGGAGGCATAAATATTTATGATTATTATGTCTTGTTGATTAATGTTTCCCTTAATCAGCATGAAATGTCCTTCCTTATCCCTTCTGACTAATTTTGACTTGTTGTCGACTTCATCTGATATAACAATGGAAACCTGGGCTTTTTCACTGAGTTCAGGTGCATGCTATGAGTTTTCCTATTCTTTCACCTTCAGTCTGTGAATGTCTTTTCTTATGAGATAAGTCTCTTGAAGACAGCATATTGTTCAGTATTTTTAAAAATCCAATCTTCCCATCTAAATATTTTGATTAATAGGCTTAGGCCATTAACTTTCAGGGTAGTCTTTGAGATATAATTTGTATTCCTGGTCATTTTGCATTATTTTTGGTTTTTAACATGACTTGGTTTCTCCTTTTGATTAGCTTTTCCTTTAGGATAGTTCCTCCCTTTGCTGACTTTCATTGTTAAATTTCATTTCTTCTTCGTGGAATATTTTGCTGAGCATGTTCTGTAGTCCTGGCTTTCTGTTTATAAATGTCTTTTAATTTTGTTTATCATTGACAGATATTTTTTCTCATCAAAGCTAAAGGTTAGTTTTCCTAGGTATAAGATTCTTGGTTGGCATCCATGTTCTTTCAGAGTTTTGAGGGAATTGGCTGAGAAATATGCTAATATCTGTATATGTTTTCCACTGTATGTAATGTGATAATTTTTCCCCTGGCATTTATGATTCAATCTTTATTTTGTATTTTGGTCATCTTCATTCAAATGTGGCTTCGTGTGGCTCTGTTGCAATCTTGTGCATTTGGTGTTCTGTATGTCTCTTGTATTTGATTTTCCATTTCATCCTTCAGGTTTGGGAAATTTCTGATATTATTCCATTGAATGGATTGTTCACTTCTTTAGTTTGTATCTCTGTTCCTTCCTCGATCCTCATAATTCTTCAATTTGGTCTTTTCATGTTATCACTTAATTCCTGGAGGTTCTGGTCATGATTTCTTACCATCTTCTCTGTGTGGTCAACTTTATTTTCAAGATTAAATATTTTGTCTTCATTATCTGGGATTCTGTCTTCCAAGCAATCCAGTCTGTTATTGATATTTTGATGAGTTTTCAATTTGGTTTATTGTTTTCTTCATTTCAATGATTTCTGTTTGTTTTTTATCAGAATCTTTATCTCTTTATGGAAATGATATTTGCCTCCTGCATTTTTTCTTTTATCTCTTTATTGATGTGATAATTCATTGCCTGCATTTGCTCTCTTATGTCATCATTTACTTTATAGGTCCTTAATTATGTACACTCTTAACTCCCTTTCTGACATTTCTTCTATCACACTGTCAGTGGATTTCTTAATATAGTATCTTGGTTCATTTAGGATGCTTTCTTCCCTTGATTTTCACACTTCCTGTATGTTTCCCTCTAGCAGGGCAGAAAAGAAATATTACATTTTCTCCCCTAAAAGTTAATAGTGTCTCTGCATGTTTCTGATACTGCACCTTTAAGGAGGAGATCAATATTAGCAGCACACAATACAAACAACATGCAGCCTTACATGAAATAGCACCTATTAGGATGATGACAGTATTGTCATAAGATCTGAAGATGATGAGTTTGATTATTATGTACAGCATAAACATTAATTTTGCAATAAGATCTACAATTGCTAGTGACAGAGGATGGGGAAGGTTGTAGGATTTAAAGTTGATGAGCTAGGAAGTGAGTATGCAGAGGCCTTACATCATAGGTAGAGTGAATATGGATTCAAAAGAAGTTGGTTTTTAGCATGAGAAAAGGAAGAAAGAGAGTTCAAGGGAACAGATATAAGGAGAATAGAGAGATTGAGAGAAATCATAAAAGATACAGAAATAGGATTAATAATAATAATAAAATTTACAACAAAACTGTAATATACTACTAAAACATCACAGGCTTCAGTAGTCCAATGTGTGAAAGGTACTTGATAATGAGGAGTCCCAGGATGGGATCTGCCCCAACTATCAATGGAAGTGTCCTGGTCAGGGATAATCCAAGATGGTGGGCAGAGGCATCCCCACGTGTTGGTAGATGGGGGAGCCACAGCATCCACTGCTGATTCCTCCTGGGGTGCTGTGGTGCTGGAGATCCATGTGGTTGGGCTGGACCTGGGTGGCATGGTACTGGAGATACTTGTAGGTCAAACAAAGATATTTTAAATGCAGGGTGACACTGAATTGGTAAAAGGCAACATAAACTGGTGCCACATAGGTCAACAAACACCAATGTCACTCTATGTGATGCAAGCATACTAGCTTCCCACTGATTTACCTTCAATCACTATGAGCCAGAATGCATGCCTGAACCTTACACTGCACTTTAACTCACATGTTTTGTTGGAGTTAAATCTAATGAAGTGCAGCCATAAAGTTATATGCACTACATTAATATTTTAATGAAAAATCAAGGTGTCAACTTCAGTTTTGATATGCCCAACCCCATTTGTTCCCTCCTCCATCCCCAGCTCAAAAAGGTAAAAGGAGTGACTTTTTGGCATTTCACAGGGGTCCTAATTATTTAAATTTGATTTGTTTTATTTGAAACATTGGGAGGGGCTTAAAATATTATTTCCAAGATCCTGCTTCTGCAGTGGGAAGGTCAGTTGATTTTTAACTCTATTAGTATTTTTGTGTAGCTCTTCATTAGCATGCAAAACAAGGCACAATAATGTGGGAACATTTATAGTAAAACCTTTCAATTGAAAAAATAAAATTTTTTAGTGTTTGTAGCCTCCATTCTCAAGTTTCCTTTATTGTGCATTATAGATTTTGTTCTCTTTCTTATCCCTATGCATTATTTATGTGGTTCTTGTTCTGGTACAATTCCCCATAATATTTAGAAAGCACTGTTTTGTGAATAGACTGAATAGTTTTTTTTTTTTTTTTGCTTCTTCACATCGAATGCAGAGTTGTAATTGAAGACAGATTTCTACCCACAAAGGTTCCAGATGTTAAAATATTTCCCAACACTGACTTAATACACTGATGTCACACCTCCCTTCAGGCCTCTCCCAGTACAGTTGGGAATATACTGTATTCCTTACTGGTAGATGCTTCCCCCATAAAGGATACCATGTTCCCTGGGTGCAGGAGCTCACTCACAATCTCTTGAGGACTGCAGTTTAAGCATACTAGATTAAACACCATAAAAAGCTGCAAGACACTTTTGAAGGGTAGAGAAAATGGTCAGAGGAATGTATCCAATGTTTACCCTCAACTTGATTTTTAAATCCATGAAGGATCTTACAAAACATGTCTCTGAGATCATCTTGAGGTTCAATCCAAGATGAAACAGCATCATAAGAAAGTATAAAATCCTGGATTACACCACTAGAAATCAAACTGGTCATGGTACAAATCCCATGGAATGCTGAGTCCTTTTCTTCATTGTCTCTTATGTTTCTCAGAGAGCTACACCAGGGTCTTATTAACTGCTGTAGAATGGGGGCCACCTTTGAGCCCAATATAACCAAGGCAACCACTTGTTATTGCTGTATTCTGTAACAAGGTCTTTAGTGTGTTAGGATGTTAATGATTTCTACAAGCTGGTGCAACAATAGGAAAGTAAAGCTGCATATCTATACCCATTTGAATGGAGATTTCTCCAGTTGCTCATGTGCATTGTTGCAGCCTGAAATGAACTTTGAATTTTGGTAGGTTCCCAATATCAGCATGAAATAGGCTATACAAAGTTTAACATGCTGAAATCAAGCTTTAGTCAGGTCACCTAATAGGGAAAAGGAACTCTGTCAACCTTGTGGCATTTTCACCACCATGCACTGGTGCATTAGTGTTAGGAAATTGTTTCAGGCTACTGGCTGTTCAATGTTACCTCCAAGTCCTTCAGCCAGGCCACTGAGTAAATCAGTAGCCACTCTCATAAAATATTTTCCTGGAGCCTCATATTGAACTAGTTGAGCTTTGCTCAGCAGGCCTTGTGCAAGAGTCTTCTATACTTGGTTCACACAATGGTGATAGGTTCACAGTAGAGAAGGAAGCAAGACTGCAGGGCCATGGCAACTGAAGATATGAACTCAAGAAAAAAAAAAGAGATCTCTATTTTCATCCTCTCAAATATTCCATTTCTGGATCAGTGGAGGAATTAGCTTCTGAATATGTTCTGTTGGTTTAAATCATATTCTGTTAAATCTGCTAGCATTTCTATGGCATCATAAAAATAAGTAGTTACTTATGTTGGTATTTTCTAAATGTGAATACCCAGGTATCAAGCATATAAGCAAAGTAAGGAGCATGTTTTGTACAAGCCTCCTCTTCTAGGATATCAAAGGCACTGCACACCTCCTAGTCTCTGTTCCCATCCAGGATATGCTTTAGCAACTCTGTCATTAATGGCTCCAGGTATGTGTCTGGTGGCTGGCTGACTACCCAGTGTGCAAGAGGCTAAGTGTGCAGCATGTTATGAAATGCACAAGGGACTTTTCATCATAGAGGAACAGAATAAGAGGAGGAATAAGCTCAGGCAACTATGGAATCATGCCCTGCATACAACCTTCAGCAATTGCTTCAAAAATCAAGATGCCTCATTTTTCAATGTCACATCCATGAACAAAAAGCAATTGTTTCAGAAGGGTCAAGATATGTGACAATAGCTCATCACAATACACATTTGCAAGAATATCAAGTGTAGCAGCACAACATTTTCTTAGATCTCAGTCAGAAATTGTATCATTATCATCAATTTCATCACCATCATCATCATCATATTCCCCTTCAATCCCTTGTTCATCATGCTGCTGAGCCACAGACCTTGATCAATAAAACTGTTGTCTTATAACCTGTTCATTATCAGGAAATATTTCATCTTCTTCAACATCACCCTTGAGCAGCATATCTGTATCTGAGTACTTCATGTCGTTCACTAACACAGGAATCAATTTAGAAAAATACCTCATAAGTACATCTTTGCATATTGGCTGCTCAGCCGAAGTAAGTCACAATTTATAGGATGGAAAATCCACATTTTCATCTTGATCTTGAGTCCTCTGTAGCATGTATTCAATGACATTATTCACATGAGGAAGCAGGCAATCCATTCAATCTTCAGGCAAGATCACAAGAGCCCAGCACACATGATTTGTACCTTTGGTTCCTCATCACCAGGCATTGCAAAGAGATTTCAATAAAAGAATCAATGTGCAACATCAGAGCTTGAATCCTACTAAAGATAAACTGAGAGACACATGCAAGAGCATAAAAGCTTATATGGGGGCTACTGTGCTTGAAGAACTGTAAACATTTGGGAATGATGAGGTTGACAGTGTGATCTGAAAGTTCACTATCTAATATATCAGCAGAACTTTACATATCTTCTGAAGGGCCCCAAATGCTTGCTTACAGATGTTGTGATTTCAAAATCAATAGACTACAAAGTTTTGGTAACCGGTCAGACCAATTCTGAAATTCTCCCTGGGAGGCGATGACTATAGTCAATATCAGTGGCTCTGATAAAGGAGAGGTGTCACCGATATTATTTAAGCATTCACCTTTAATAAAGTCTGTCACACATTTGGGAGGTTTGGAAAATGCACTTTCACATTATTCTTCAGAAAGAAGCCACTCAATAATCTTGTGGGTTCACATTCCAATTTTAATGTTGTATGAACAAAAATCAGGATGTTGTTAAAATCTGAATATTGATTGAGTCCTTACAGTTTCTAGAACAAATTCTAATTAAGGAAACTTCCTTGTGTAACTGAATTCCATATTAAATAGTTTGCTGCTTATTGACAATGAAAGTAGGCAATTTTTAAAACAGGATTAAATTTTGGGGGCTTAAAAGAACATGGATGAAAAGGTCATTTTCGCATGGTACTCTGGAGGGTTGTGTCTAGGGACTGGGACTTCTTCAGCAGTGGCAGGATTTGCTGAAGCCCTTGCTCATCATGTTTTCACTCATAAACCATATTGGTTTGCTGCCTGTGGTGCCCCAAAGGAAATCTCCAAAGGTGGAACCCCAAGGAACCACACTCAGTAGCTCAGATGCCAACATCTGCTGCTGCCACTATGACCCCTGAGAGTCAGAACTCGATCAGACCATGTTTGAATTTATAGGCCCTGATTACTTTGTATGACTAGAATGATTCAATATGTGCTCTTTTTTATGACTGGGCTGAGTCTGATGTTTTTCAAACTAGTGCACATTGTAGCATTTATCACATTTATCATTACATTAAGAGATGAATGAGATTCCTTTATATGTATCCACCAGCATTTTAAAAATCTGCATGTGCATTGATGGGCATTTTGACCTTCACACTGTTAACACAATGGGGAATTTACTGGTGATTGTTGAGGCTCCATTGCATGCTGGGAAAGGTTCCATATGAACATGGTTTATAATCCTGTTGATGTGCTCTTGGTAGATATGCTTTGTTTAGAAAGATTTTTTTGAAAATGTTTTCTATGTTCTCATAAGGGATATTGTTCTGCTGTCTTCTTTTCTTTTTCTGGCATTTTCCATACTATCTTTAGCTGGTCATCCTCTACTCTTTGCCTGTTATAATGAAAAAATTTGCTGTCAATCTATCCAGAGAGAGAAAGAACCAATATGCTATCTTGAGAGCCACCAAGAGAGATGGACACCTTGGACATTAGGCCAGGAAGTGTGATAGATTGGAGGACACAGGGAGCAACCTCAGCAGAAAGCTGATGTCTCACCAGATGAACCTGGGGGTTTCACAGTCTGGTAAAAGTGTACAGTATAAGTGACTTCAGGCAAAGGAGACAATGTTAGTTACTATGTCTACAAGTTTCTCTTACTTGAAGTCTCTTGGCCAATGAAAAGAAGGAAAATATCCAGGAACAGTGTCAGTAATTGAGTTGGTCCCTGTTGGATAGCTTGAGAGTGATCCTGCATTCCTGAAAATTCTAAGTAACAAAAATATATTTTAATCTAGGGCACTTGTATGAGTACAGAACAAACTGCCTGGGGCCCAGGACCTAGCATATTGGAGAAACACTGATCATGATGAACAAAGAGGGAAGATTGCTGAAGGAGGTCACAGAGTTACCAGTGAGCATGCTCACCCTGTCTCACTCAAGTTCTTCAGCAGAGCCTGGGCCAAGGCAGCAGCCTCCATGCCATTATGACTATTCCACCTGACTCATGGTGAGGAGGACATGGTGCTGGTCATCAGAGCTATGTAGCTTCTTAAAACTAGACCACTCTCTTGTGGACTCTTAATCTGTCTAGATTTATAAGGTTTGTGTTTTTTTTTTTTTAATTCCCATTTCTACTATTACTTTCCCCAATCTCTGTGGACAAGGTACAAGAATAGAAAAAGCATTGTAAAAACAAAATCAAGTCAAAAGTCTAGAGATAATTTTGAAGGAGAAAGGAGTGTATGGGTGAAAACCTCTTTAGGTCCAGGAACAGGGTTCCCACAGGGAGGGAGAGAAGATAAAAAGAATTCCTCTATTTTTTGTGTGTGTTTCTGAAAAGAAATGAATAAGTAATTAGAAAAAATAGTTTTGAATAATGGAGGATGGGAATAGGCTTCTTGGGCCATGGAAGATTCCAGGGATCACAGGGATGATGGCCCTGCAGGTCTTTGAGGGAGAGGATCCCTGTCACCTGCAGAGGAATCCTGACTCATCCTGGCCTTGGTCTGTAAATGACTATTGGAATTGTTGTTTATGCCAACCACTCAGGACCCCAGAGAACTCAGCAACATCACCCAGGACTGAGCCAATTGCAGACTCCTGATCCACACAATATTTATCAAAGCTCATGCACAGTACACTGGTCAGGGTGGGGCATGTGAGGTGGGGGCCTGGCCTCCTAGGCAGATGGCCTCTGTAGAGGTGGGAACCCTGTGCTCAGAGCTGGAGCAAATCTAGTTGTCCAGTGGGCTTCTTGCATGGAAGGATGCTTTGAGCCTCTGAGCTACAGCAAGCAATGTAAACACAGGGCTTTTCTAGAGCACAGTTTGGAGTTATAGTGATCCTGGCAGCCAATAGCAGCCCGTGTGCTCTGAGAATATGCCTGAGCATGCTCAGAGTTGCCGGGGTCCAGCCCTAGCAGGAGTCCATGGGTTCCACACAGGTAAATGGGGCACAGGGAGACAGCCTCGGCGATGGATGGAGAATGAAAGACACAGACTCTAGTTCTGGTGCAATCAATCCCACTTTATTCTGGGGAAGACTGGGTTTATATACATTTTTCTTCAGGCTATAATGGCAGTCTTGTGGTTAATATTAAAGAAGTTTCCAAAGCATAGGCAGAAAGTTTTTTAACAAGGAACAGAAAAATTATGAGAAAACAGTAACCTTACAGATTATCCTTACCTAATCACAATTCATTTTAAGAATATCTAACTATGTCAATGAGCTAATACAATGTTTATTTCCTTAATATCTAAACTCTATGTGACCTAAGAGTTTTCTTATTATTCTCGCAGTTAAAGCGATAGACAAGTAATCTCATGTGACCATCTCTACTAGGTCCATCTGGTTAATATCTAAATTGCTGAGTTAAGGGCTACAGGAGGGCAGAGGTTGCAGTGGTTCTCGTGGCCAAGTTTTTTTTTTACTGAATAAATTATCTTGTCTTATGTAGCTCTTTTTTTTCCAGAACAGGGCATTGTGCACCAGTGTTTATTATAGGGGTGACCTATTCTTTGTAGGAAGGAAGGAATGTTGTAAAACCTTATTCTTTTACCCCACCATCATCGTTAGAATTTAACCAGCCTGTCGGAGATGAAGGCAGATCGATAACTATTTTCTCCAGAGGCTTTCAGGGACTCATTGCATGGTTGCAAAATTATTTTTGACTTTGTTAGTGGTAAAGATCCATTGTTTTTCAGATTGTAGGTAATATTTTCTGGAATTTTTGTTGTGTTCCCCTCATCCTCTTAAGCAATCCATTCAGACTGAAATGAGTAATATATTATCAAAAAAACACAGCACAAAAAACACCATGCTTCGGAGCAAAACATCCGGCAATTCCTTTTAGGATGAGCCTTTGCAATCATCCTCAGAGGATCTTTGTCAAGCACTGGATGGAATTCCAGATGCCCCCGCACAGAGTCATGTCCACCACACCCCATAATACTATTCAGTGGCAGGTGGACAAAGTTGCTGATTCCTAGAGAAACAGCCTGATTCCTCTGCCAAGACTTTCAACTTTAATTTATACATCTATACCTTCTAAAAAGCAGAGGAACACAGAGACAAAATACCTTTTTATCAGAATGATATTTAGTAACTTTACTTGTGATTGTGAGGAAATGTGTTAATGCTGAAATGTATTAAATTGTTTCATACCTTAGCATGTTTCCTCACATATGGTTAAAATTTAAATATGTCACTGTTTTCTCTTTTTCTATAGTTGAACCTATTTTCATTTTATGAAGGATGACTAGAAATGATAGTGTAATTCACAAAATTTTTATATTGAAAATTTATATAACGGGGACTTCTTAAGATGATGTTAAGGTAATCTGTAGAACTAATAAAGTGCAGATTCAAAGAGAATTATATAATTATGAACTTGAATGTGTGAAATGATGATAATAATAAAGCACAACTTTTTCATTGCCCTGAGAATAACTGTCTATGTATAATTCTTCCCACAGCTTTTTTGACCTGTTTGTTCCTGAGACTGTAGATGAGAGGATTCAAGAAGGGAGGAACCATGGTGTAAAAGGAAAAGAGAACCATGTCCTGGAGTGTGTCAGAGGTTGCTGAAGGTCTCAGGTACACACCTGTGATAGAACTGAGGAAGATGGACACCATGAGGATGTGTGGGGTGCAGGTGGAGAAGCCTTCCCAAGGCCTCCCATGGAGGAATTGATCATTTACTGGAAATTCTGTTTGTGTAGGAGATAAAGAGATAAGAGAGAAATAGCAAAGCATGATTAATAAAATCACTTTACATATTCATGTGCACAGAATTTTCTTGTATTTTTGATTACTTTCTCTGAAGAGGAAATGTCACTCCTGGTTTTCTGAAACATTTAATTATTTCTAAGCTGAGTGCACCTCCTAGGTCAGGCGTGGAGCTCTGCAGCCCAGTGTCAGGAGTGACCTGCAAGGTTTGTCCTCAGCTCCTCCATAATGCCTACCATGACCTCCTGAGACTCCCATGCAGAACACTTGCTGGGTTTGCTCATCTCCTCTGCTGCAGTTCCACCTGTCTGACAGGAGGTTCTAAATTCTCTGTGATTTAGTTAACATGTTTATTTTCCATAAATGCAATCCAAACTTATTTTATCATTGTATCCACAATTATTACACATTATCATTAATAATTCAAATTATAATTAATTTTTTTTATATTTTCAGGTAGAATTCTATATATAATGGTGGAGTATTTATCTTCAGGAACATGATTAAATTTTTCTCATCAGTCAACCATCTTAGGAATTCAAACTTTCCCATTCCAGGCTCAAATGTCCAGTGTTGTGGTAATCTAAGGTGCCCTGACTGCACGTGGACTCCCCTCAGTTCTCCACTCTGCTGACGCTCATGGCCACACACCCTCAGCCAGACCAGTTCCAGCCCCCTCTGGAGCTCTGTTTTCTTCTCCAATGGGCCATTGTAATATGTTTAAATCCTCCAGGTTCCAAATCAGCTGACTTTCTCCTATACTTCTAATTTAACCTTACTATGCTTTTACTCTGTGTTCAGCACCATGAAGTTGAAGATTCCTTTGTTTATACAATAATTTGCCTTTTTCTGATTAGCACTTTCCATTATATTCTTTTCTCCACAATGTCATAATCATGCAGAAAGACACTGACTCTACACACTGAGTGGAAGTTTTAGCTCATTGTTGCAACACTTTTCTAGCAGTTGAGATCAGTTCAACCCTATTTCTCATACATCTTCATTTTCTCTGCCCTGTGCAAATAGGTCCTCTTCAGCACCTTGCCAAGCGCTTGCCTGGTTACCCATACTCACCTGTAGAAATGTGACCATTCTGGGAAGCCTGCCTTGGACCCTCTGACAGTGTGTCTGTCCCACAGCTTCAGGGATGGGTGGCAGGACACTGGTAGGTTGGTGCTAATTTCACAGTAAGTGTGAAGTCAAGGGGTCTTACTGGGTGTACATACAATCTGTTTATCCCCATCCCTCATTCCTCCCTGAAACAAAAAATCTTTCCACCTGAAGGACCCTCTTGTTTGCTGTGGGATTTTTACTGTGATCTGATGTTTAATTTTCCAATTTGTATGTAATGAACTTTAAAGGAGAATCAAATGCTTCCTTTCTGTTGTAATCTTTTCCATAATCTCCAATTTTCCTTCAGATTTTGTGTAGTGTTAGAAATCAACATGTTATACTACCTTTTGGTTAATCAGTATGTAATCATCTTTTGGTCCATGTATCACTCATCATTTTATCTTTGAGTAGCAAATGCATGACTTCCTACACAGTGGTCAATTAACTAATGCCTGGTGGCATTGTTGACTGACCACTTACCAAGACTGAGTTTTTATCTTCTACTGATTGACAGATGAAGAGCTCCCTAGCAGGCTCTGCCCCTTCTTCACTGCTACAGCACACACAGTGCAAGGCTGTGGTGAGGCCATCAAGCCCACCACCCTGTACATTGCAAGGTAAGGTGTATTTACAGCAGTGCTTGCTCAACAAATATTACCAATGACACAAATATGACTGGTTGTCTAGGAAGATAAAGAGATGATGACATTTTGAAAAGAAGAAATATATTGTTTTTTAGTAATTTGATTATTATTAGAGGACAAAAACTGTAATACAGTATGTAAGAATGTAAATATATATGACAAATTCAGAAGGTGATGGGTGATAAGGTAAATTAATATTAAATACCTTGTAGCTTTTCACCCTTCCTACTGACCGCCACACACTGCATGGGTTATTGCTGATCAACCCCAGGCATTTGTGTCAAATATAAGATGGAAAATAATCTGTGTGTTTAGGATTTCAAAGCTGGCACAGAAATACAGAGACATCTACTGTGAATACATACATTTTCTACTAACCATGTACTGTTTTATTTTCTCATATATATTGTAGTAAATTCTCCAGTAAGTAGTTTGAATCATACCAATGTAATGTATGTTCTTCTTTGATTAAGGGACTTAACCATAACCTGAAAAACTTTTCTCTAAATTTGACTTATTTTCTCATGGATCAGTCTAACAGGAACTTCATATTATGGATATGATACAATAAATATATGAATCATCACCTAACTTTAATAGGAACTCAGAATACTCTTGCACATCTACAATGTGATTACTTTATGAATCCTGGTTTTTAAAATAAGAAATAAGATTTAATTTCTTAGATTGACCTCAATAAGTTTAGAGGGTTCAGAACTCTTGAATTTTATGGAGTGAAAATCATTGAAAATGCCCCCCAAAAATAAGAAGATTGAAAAATAAATATAAAGATCAGGTAGCATGATGGTCAGGAAAAAGAAGTAGGAGGAGAAGTAACACATGTTTAATGTCAAAAGTATGAAGAGGGACTACTCCAAGTTCTTTACTCTGTAAGGGGGAAAGCTGGAAGTTTTCATTTTTGTCCTTCTCCTAATAGAGCTTAACATAAGGAAGAGTATGGGAAAGAGATTGCATTAAATGAAAAGGACTGCTTAGGTTGTAAGACAGAGTTATTAACTATTTTCTAAATTACATGTTTTGCTCTTAACAATTGTGGCTTAATGCTAATGATCAGTCATTGAGGAATGCTGAGGGGCACTTTATTACATCCTGACCTTTATAATATGCTTCCAAAAGCTGATCAATTTTAGTTTTCAATTTTTCCCAGGGGATTCATATCCTCATTGCACTTGACATACCTTTAGAATGAAATATGAAAAATATTGAAAAGGAAAACATAAATTTTTATCAGGACAAAATGTGAGATTGATGAATTCAAAATGCTTCAATGAAAATTTATAAAATGTTAGAAGTTTTACTTTGAAAGCCACTGAAAAAATAATATTTTATTTGCTAAATAAATTCTTATCTACCAACATGTAATCTACTAGATTTTGTGGAACTTGTCCCTCTTGCCTTAATATGAATGCATTTCTTTGTTACCTTTTGAATCTCTGCAGATAATTCTATGCATTTTCTAAGCATGTGGTCAGTAAAAGTAATATAAAAAGAATAATTTTAAACACCTAATAGGCAACATGAAGAACTATTACAAGATGTACTTGCAAACACTGCACTTGTTCATGACACGCCAGGTACATTACTAATGAATCACTAGGAATCATAGCAAATATAGAGTTTACAAGACTTCTCTGGACATGTTATTCTTTGTAGAATTGATGGTTTGTTTCCTGGACTAACTGACTCTCTGAATGAGATTGCAAATTGTTGAGTAGAATAAAAATGAGGGTCAGATTGCATTTGAATGCTAAATGCCAAGCACTCACTCCTCAGTGTTGCCAATATGAGGTAGGAGAAGAACTGAGCCTTTCCTTGCTTCCCCACTCACCTGTGTTTGCAGCGAGGGTGGGAATTGTCCAGCCAGCACAGTGCCATGTGGGATGTGGGGAGCTCACTCATCTCTGCTTTATGTGAACATGGTGCCTTGCCAGGAAGCAAGGCCCTCAGGAGTCAGAGCTCAGCCTGCAGAGACAACAGTGGAGAGGGGAGCACACCACCAGGCAGCAGCATCTCCATAGTCCAGGAGAAAGGACCTGGCCACATGCCAGTGAGGTCAGTGGATGACACAGAGGAACTCCTGTGCTGGGCATTGTCCAAAGTCTTTACTGTGAAACAAGTAACATGAGGAGAGACTGATGGTGCTCACTGTGTATTTTCATCTCCACTCCTTCACATCAGTGTGAGTTATGGGTGTTCATAGGGATCAGTTAACAATAAGGATGGTGAACAAGTCTCACTCACTAACCTGTAAGTGTGAAATATCTAACACTCTTTTCAGTTCCACAATAAAATTTCTTATCATTGAGATAAAATCCATATAACATAAAACCATTTATAACAGTTCTTGGGCATCAATTCAGTGTTTTATGACTTTGCAAAATTGTACAGCTACAACTACTTCTTATTTCCAAATAGTTTTATTATTTCCAATGAACTGTCTAATCTGTTACAATGTCCCTATTATTCCTACTTGCTTTCACTGGAAAACACTAAGCATATTTTGTATATTTGAATTCACATATTTTTGAAATTTTATATAAATAGAATCACTCAACATTTGTTTCTTCTATGACTTATCTTAGACTAATTTTGTTTTAAATAATCTACCTTGTAGCATGTATTGCTAGTTCATTCCTTAAGGTTCAGTGACATTTCATTGTATGTAAATGCAAGCAATATTTAATCAACATATCCATTTGTGGACATATTTTTTTATTCTGTTAATGTAATGTGATTGATGTATTGGTTATCATATGTTTTGTCATCATTGACCTCTAAGGTATATGCTCCGTACTCTGTATGATTATGTTTAATAATTGTCTGTCAGCTTTACATTGCCATTACCAGAATAACTGCTCAAAACCAAATGATAAAACAATAAGCAAAAAACCAACTCAGATGAGGGAAAACACATTTTGGCTCATGGATTCAGAGTTTTAGTCTATCATCTGCCAATTACATGACTTCGTATCCATGGTGTTTTCACATTGGAGCAAGACATAGAAGAGGGTTGTTGCTCAGGAAGTGGTTGCCAGGAAGCAGAGACAGGAAAAGAGGAAGGAGATGCAAGGAAAATGACTGCTTCCAGGGTTTAATCCCAGTGGTCACCTACTCCATCTATGCTCCCACATACTGAATGCTACCACCTGGTCAATTCATTCATTCAAACTGAGATGGACTGTTTAGGTTGTAGCACTCATGGTACAATCATTTTACCTTTGAAAATCCTGCATCAACACAGGAAGATTTGGGAGACACCTCACATACCATTAATAACATTTCCACACTGGACTCCCAATCTGCAAGTACATTTCTGCGGGGGTGTCTGGAATTCCATCCAGTGCTTGACAAAGATCCTCTGGAGGATGATTGCAAAGGCTCATCCTAAAAGGAATAACTGGATGTTTTGCTCCAGAGCATGGTGATGTTTCTGCTGTGTTTTTCTGATAATATATTACTCATTTCAGTCTGAACGGATTGCTTAGGGGATGAAGGGAATACAACAAAAATTCCAGAAAATATTATCTACAATCTGAAAAACAGTGGGTCTTTACCACTAACAAAGTCAAAAATAATTTTGCAACCGTGCAATGAGTCCCTGAAAGCCTCTGGAGAAAATAGTTATAGATCTGCCTTTGTCTCCAACAGACTGGTTAAATTCTAATGATGGTTTTGTTTATGTGTGATAGTAAGGTAAAAGAATAAGGATTCACAACATTTCTTCCTTCCTACAAAGAATAGATCACCCCTATAATAAACGCTGGTGCACAACGCCCTGTTCTGGAAAAAAAGAGCTACATAAGACAAGGTAATTTATTCAGTAAAAAAACTTGGCCATGAGAACCACTGCGACCGTTGCCTTCCTGTAGCCCTTAACTCAGCAATTTAGATATTAACCAGATGGATCTAGTAGAGATGGTCTCACAAGAGATTACTTGTCTATCGCTTTAACCACAAAAATAATAAGAATAGTCTTAGGTCACATAGAGTTTAGATATTAAGGAAATAAACAATGTATTAGGTCATTGATGTAGTTAGATGTTCTTAAAATAATTGTGATTAGGTAAGAATAATCTGTAAGGTTACTGTTTTCTCATAATCTTTCTATTCCTTGTTAAAAAATTTTCTGCCTATGCTTTGGAAACTTCTTTAAAATTAACCACAAGACTGCCATTATAGCCTGAAGAAAAATGTATATAAACCCAGCCTTCCCCAGAATAAAGTGGGATTGATTGCACCAGAACTAGAGTCTGTGTCTTTCATTCTCCATCCATCCCCTATGCTGTCTCCCCTTGCCCCATTTACCTGTGTGGAACCCATGGATTCCTGCTAGGGCTGGACCCAGGCACATCTCACATTACAAAAAGAATTCTGTGCATCTCCAAGGTTCTCATAGTTTCAACAATTCCACTCTTTCCCCAAAGGGCAAGTCCAAAATCACATAATTTTTCTGTAGTTCATCCTTGAGTAAGGAATGTGAGTGGTCTTTCAAATTCCTAGATGTTCTCATTCTTTATCTTATTTTGTCTGTTTTGAAATGCTTAGCATCTCTTTAGGGGCTACAATCTCATTACGACCATACCTTTCTTGGTCACAGGTTTTTAAATGATATCTTTAAACTCTGATCAAACCTGTTTTCTAACTCTATTAATATAAATCACTTCTTTATAAAATTTTATTTGTTCTATTTAGTTATACATGACAGTAGAATGCCTTTATGCAATTTGATAAATCAGACATAAAAGGAAAATAATTTCTCATTTTTCTGAATGTACATATTGTAGTATCATATTATTCATGCAGTCACATATGTACATGAGGTAATAATGTCTGTTTCATTCTACTATACTTCCTAAGCCCATACCCATTCCCCTTCATTTTTTACAATTCTCTTTGTATATGGTATTGATATAAATATTCTAAGATTTTATAAAACATAGAAAATTCTGATGGTTGTTGTATAATATTTCCAGTCATGAAAATTACCTTAAAATGCTATATAGAGTGAGTTACTACATTGTTTTTTTTAGCTGTTATACCCTTATCAAACTTCTAACTATGGCTGCTCTAAATCTTTTTCCTTCTGAAGGTTTTTTCTACAAAGAAATGACAAATATAATCATGGAAAAGTCTCTAACAAGCACTCTAAAATACAGTTTTCTTATAAGGGCAGACATAATATTTTAGAAAACTTCCTTTCCAATATATATTTTTGACATAACTGATGTTACTATAGAAATTTTTTTTTCTTGGTGCAAAACTATCACACAAAGTAAATGTTTTTGGCAAATTCTGCAGAACGTCAATAGCACACCTACAAAACTACAGGATTTTATTCACACAAGATGTGGGACATCATGAACTCCTTATATCAACATTCTTTTTCATATCCTCTGCAAGTGGGTCCTTCAAATTAAAACATCTTAAAACACATTTTCCTCTTTTTTTTTTTAATCGGGAATTGAACCTCAGGGGCACTCAATCAGTGAGCTACATTCCCAACCCCTTTTTGTGTTTTATTTAGAGACAAGATTTCAATGAATTGCTGAGGGCCTCACTAAGTTGTGGAAGCTGGCTTTAAACTCAACATCCTCCTTCCTCAGCCTCCTGAGCTTTTGGGATTACATGCGTGGTCGAACTTCTCAGGCAATTTTAAACATTATAAAACATAAATTGAATATTCAGAATATTTTTTAAGATCAATAAATATTAAATAAGTGTTTTACTCCACTTTTTTCTATTAGTGTAGGTTTGAACAAAATTGATGTTCAGAATTTGGAATTTAATTATTGATTGTGATAATACAAAATTATTTTTCATTTGTCAGTTAAGTAATCCTAGATATTGTGATGTTGAGCATAAGTCAGTTATTAATAATTCACAAAGCACTTCCAAGTGAGAACACTGAATTATTTGGAGAGAAATAATGTAGGAAATACTGAAAGGCTGCACCAGACAGGTGTGGTGGTGCACACCTGCAGGCACAGTATATCAGGAGACTATGGCAGGTGTGTTGGGGTTTCCAAGCCAGAATCAGCAAGTTAGGAAGGCCTTAAACAACCTAGCAAGACCCTGACTCTAAGTAAAACACAAAAAAGGGCTGGAGATGAGCCCTTGGGTTCAATCTCTGGGAAACAAACAAACAAACAAAAATCAAAAACAAAAAACCAGAAGAAAACCCCAAAACAAAAACTAAACACAAACACTGCCACAAGGGTTTAGGGAACAATTACAGAGAAAAGATTCCTTTAAGAAATCCAGTAAACTGAGAGGACTCAAAGACTTGAACTAGGTCAGAAATTTAGCCACACAAAAACGGTGCATCTTTTCATAATTTTCATGCATGACACATTAGCATGGACATCACTTAAGTAAGATGTGTGGAAGGTAAACCTTCAGAGCTGAATTGCAACTCAGCCCCTAGGCATGCACCCCCACACTGGGTCACTTATGGACATAATAAATTGGTGTCAATCATGGCCAAGGAAGCTCAGGGTGTTCTTCCCCAGTGGAAGGATTTGACTGTGGGGCCAAGAGCTGTGATCACCATGGCATTCTGTGTACTTCATGGACAAGGATTTCTTTTCTCATGTGCCAGATAGATTGACCAGAACTCTTTAGGATTTGATCTTTGAATATTTTCAAATTAATTAAATTGACACAATTACATAAGACTGTGTTTACAAATTCATTTGACATTTCCTCAGAATAAGAGCAGATTATGTGAGTGTAAGTTATCTTGATTTGATTGCTAACGTTTTCCTCTGTGAGAGTATTTGACAGAGGTTCTTTGACATATTTGATGAATCTTTAATAGATATAGACAAAAAGGATTTATGCAAATATATTGAATCATATTTAAGCATTCAAAGATGCATTGATAAAATTACACATTTTATGAAGGATCCATGGAAATGATGTGGTAAATCTCAAAAATTACAAAATAAAATAACTCAGATTCTTTTTTTATATTTATTTTTATTGTAAAGAAATGAGATACATATTTTTACTCTTTGTACATGAGGTAACGGCATTTCATTTGTGTAAACATACATGTACATAGGGTAATGGTGTTTCATTCATTCTGTTATTTTTTCCTTCACCCCCATCCCTCCCACCACTCTTATACCTCCTTCTTCCATTCTTGTCCCCTTCCCACCTCCCATAATTTTTCACCATCCACTTATCAGCAAGACCATTTGTCCTTCAGTTTTTTGAGATTTCTGTATTGCAATTAGCATGATATACTCCACTTTCATCCATTTGCCTGAAAATGCCATAATTTTATTTTTCTTTATATGAGTAACATTCCATTGTATATGTATACTGCAGTTTCTTTATCCATTCATCAATTGAAGGACATCTAATTTGGTTCCATAATCTGGCTATTGTGAATTGAGCAGCTATGAACATTGATGTGGCTGTATCCCTGTAGTATGCTGATTTTAAGTCCTTTGGGTATAGGCTGAGAGGTGGGATAGCTGGGTCGAATGGTGGTTCCATTCCATGTTTTCTAAGGAATCTCCACACTGCTTTCCAGAGTGGCTGCAATAATTCCTAACCCCACCAGCAATGTGTGAGTGTACCTTTTTCTCTACATCCTCCCAAACATCTATTGTTGCTTGTATTCTTGGTAATCACCATTCTAATTGGGGTGAGATGGAATCTTAGGGTAGTTTTGATTTGCATTTCTCTTATTACTATAGATGTTGAATATTTTTTCATTTATATGTTGTGTTAGGAGCAGTTGTGGCTAATCAACAGCTTCCAGAAAAACACTCCACAGAAACGAGGTCTCACACAAGGGACTTTATTTTATGTGGACGATTGACGTCCACTCAGGGGGAAAAGGAAAGAAAAAAAAAAAGGAAGATGGTGCGTGACCTCTCCCAGATATTGGAATCTCGTGGGCTTGGAGGAACCAATAGCATGAGAGGATGTGACGTGGGAGGCAGGAAGATTACGGCAGCGTAAGCCAGAAATTCCTGTAACGTAAGAGGTGGGAAGAATGCATACTGACAGGTGATGGGGAAGCCGGAAATTCTGTAACGGGAGAGGTGGGCAGAACGCAGATTGACAGGTGGTTTGGAGGCCGATTCCTTACATTCCCCCATTTCTTTTTTTATAAAAAATAAAAAAAATCTTCCTCTCCAGTTCTTTTCGAAGCCTTCTCTCTCCTTCCTGCCTAGGTGACTGGGGTTGGTTTTGCAGGTGAGATGTATAAAGATCATTCTCCTTCTAGGCTTCCAAAGGCACATGACTTTCATGGACTTCATTTTCTCAATTTGACTGATCACTTATTTCTACACTAACTGCCTGTCCCCAATTCTGACTTCACATACCCCTCTAATACTAGGAACTCCTTCACTGCTGTAGGGAAAAGGAGTGATGACTGATCTGACTTCTTTGAGCTGGAAGTGGGCAGCGTGGGGCAAGCAGTTTGGAGGTTCCTTTTTATAAATCGGGTCAATTGAGGGGTTCATGACAGAAGTCCGGTTGGGGGAGAGCAGGCTGTAAAGGCATCTGGGGATGGATGTTTCTGTGAGAGAAGAACAAAGAAGACATGAGTACTGATGTGAGATTGATACAATATAAATGTTACAGGATCTGGAACATGCTAATGCATATTATAAAGATGACAGAAGTCAATAATTCCTCACCAGGGGGTGGAAGAACTGAGAAGTTGTTCCCATAACAAGGCCTAGCAAAGGCTGGAGAGGACAGGCCTTCATTTGGGAGCTTTGAGGGCAAGATCCAAATATGGACTTTTCTTGACCTCTGTGTTTAATGTCTATCTCTAAGTTTGATCTTAACCACCAAGCAAGTCAGTCTCACGAGTCGTAAAGTAAGAGTACTGGGCTTTATCTTTAATGTCTATGATTTTACAATTATTTACTCCCTTTTATCTAATTGGGGCTTACATTATCTGTTCTATAGGTGATGGCTTACTATTCCATGTTAATTTACGGTGTTCGCTCTTGAAGCAGTACTTCTGCAAAATATTGATCAGGCAACAATTAGAGTTTACAAGGGAAATACAAAATGGAATTACCAACAGTAAAACATTCAGTTTGTGCAATAGTTATCTTGAATTTTGGCTGAGTTCCCATTTGAGATCACAGTAATCTTTACAACAAACATTAAACTTTTGAACACAACTTTAAATGAGTTAAAGTCAGGCTTACTTTGGAGTCATTGTAATGTGCAGCAGGGTACTGAGGCAGAGGTAACGTGGGGCTTTTCAGTGAGGGGCAAAGAAGTATATAAACACAGATTTTGAAGATTAAGCTGAGATCAGATGGAGCTCTGTTCTCTGATGGAAATGTGGATCTAAAGAGTTATGTCAGCAATCTTTATATGTGTGCAATGTTAGGTTCCAAAGTTCCTGTAAGGCGGGCAGGAACTAGAGAAGGGAGCTGATGAAACACTGGTTATTTAGCAAAAGAATTCCTTCCTGCCCAAGAGCTGTGTGCCTGAAATTAATGTAGTGCCACAGCAGTTAGTCATCTTGTGTCCTTGCACAGGAGCACTCGCAGGCACCAGGCATGCCACAGCCATGAGGTCATCAGAGACCCCAATTTCAGTCACTGTTGTTCCATTTTTGCTACTGCATATTACACTCTTTCTTTAATGTCATTTTACATATACCCTATTGATGACAGGTCCTATAATAGAACATTAATTGATAGGTTTACCACTACAGACAAGTTTAATTTGGAGAATAGCAGCTTGATAAATTTTCTGCTTTAAAGGCTTGTATACCTGAAAAATATGAACACATTTAATATACAAAGAATAATGTTTTTAAGTATGTTACTCCATGGAATAACTTTATAAATTAATCAGATGTCTCTAACAAACACATTTGAGTAATCCCATACATGTCAACTCCAATTCACTCATCTTATTGTAGAAAAACCAAGGTATCACACAAGTGTACCAACAGTATTTGCCGTCTCTTTCCTGTTGAAGAAAATTCCTAGAAAAATTGATGTTAGACATTTTATGAACATTGATATTTTTAGTGTGATCACCTAGAGACTTGAGTTAATTTTAATGACATTTTACTTCTATTAGTTTACCCAATTTAAATTGAACCTCATTAAATCATGTGAATTAAAAATAATTGGATCCATTTTTAAAATTTTAATTTTTATGCACACTTATATTTAACACAAAAGCAAAGGCCTTGTAATATTTATCTCCATTGCAATGTAATGGATGTTCAAAATAACTCTAGAGTTGGATAGAAGGAACTGATCAAAAATCATTAACCTAGGTCTGTAGGATCAAAATTGTGAGCTCAAAAATACAGCATTTAAGATAAACAAAGTCCTAGAAGAAAAATGATAATGGTTATTAATTAAAGCATGAGAAAATGAGATGTATGTAGAGAAAAGTTGAAAGGGAGAAAAGTATTCTGAGTTGTAGCCCAGGATAAATTTAAAATGGACACTTTTTTCTTGGGTTTGAAATTGGTCTCCTACAGCGCCTTTCTTCATTTACATTTCAATGTAACCCTTGACTGAGATCTGAATCTGAAAGGGGCTAATATGTTCTAGCAGAAACTTGATGCTTAGGTCCTTTTAATTTCTTGAGCCTGCAGGGAGAGCTAAGAAGTGAGAAAGAAAATATTTGAAAATAAGGAATCAGCCAAGAGAACGTGTTCAGGATTTATTCCCTCTGCACCAGCCACCTCCCATAAAGGAGCTAGAATGTGTGTATGAGACCGTGTGGTGGGGGGACTTGGTGGGTTGAATGGAGGAGCAGAAGGAGAAACAGAATGAGGCAAAGGAGAGGAATGAACAGGAACTTCTGCAGTAGGAGGCCTGTAAGGAGATGACTCATCAGCTGGATCAAACTCAGAAGAGAAAGAAGGGTTAAAAGGTGGGAGAGAAGCCAAGAGAAGTTTAGCCTGAAAGAAAGGAAAAACACGAAGGGGAAAAGTCCCTTTCCATTCATCAGGTCGCCCACATATGTACTTAATTGTAACTAGTATAATTAGGTATATAATTTTACCTAGTATAAAGCTAGAATTTAGGGTGTCATAAATAGACTATTCTCACTTACTATCTAAAGGACAATTTAGCTATAATTCAGGGAACAGGTGAAGGGGTTTGAGATGATTTAATAAACATCTCAGGGGCAAGCTTGCTGGACTGGATGTCCTGGATCCCATGGTAAACTGAGACCCACCTGGCTAGTGATTACTGGCATCCCAAGAACCACAATGCCAGGCAACAAGAGGTTAGTACAGAGGTTTGGTCATCACCAAAACCAGTGTCTAACCAGGCATTAGTTGAGAGAGTTTGAAGACCTGGCCAGGATTTTGAGTGAGATGAAAAAATATAAAAGAGCCTCAAACCCTGAGAAAGAATCTCAGCACCATAAAATCAGGAATCCACTCAGAAACTAGGACCAGATATGGGGACCAAGGAGGTACCCCCACACCTTGGCAGTCTTGAGAGCACTGGATTTACATAGAGGGGCTGCAGCAGGAGCTGCGGTGGTGGTTGAGGCAACTCTGGGAATGGCCACTTCTCAGATCAGCCAAGATGTGTTTAAGTGGTCAGGGACCTGCCTAAGCAGAACTCACCAATTTTGGAGTCCGGTGTTGCATGCAGAAAACTGGGCATCCAGGTAAATGCAAGGAGAGCCTGTACCCGCGGACACTGGAGCTATCGGATGGGAATCCGCTTTCTTAGTCAGTGGAAAAAAACCCATACCGGATTTTCAGAACCAGATGTTAGGAGCAGTTGTGGCTCCTCGACAGCTCCCAGAAAAACACTCTGCAGACACGAGGTCTCACACAAGGGACTTTATTTTATGTGGACGATTCATGTTTGCTCAGGAGGAAAAGGAAAGAAAAAAAAAAAAAAAACAAGAAGGCGCATGGCCTCTCCCAGATACTAAAATCTCTTGGGCTTGGGGGAACCAATAACATGTTAGAATGAAACATGGGAGGCAGGAAGATTATGGCAGCATAAGCTGGAAATTCCTGTAACATAAGAGGTGGGAAAAATGCAGACTGACAGGTGATGGGGAGGTCGGAAATTCCTGTAATGGGAGAGGAGGGGGGAACGCAGATTGACAGGTGGTTGGGAGACCAGATTCCTTACATGTTGATTGCCTGTAGGTCTTCTTCTGTGAAGTGTCTGTTCATTTCCTTAGTGCATTTGATTGGATTATTTGTATTCCTGGTGTAGAGTTTTTGAGTTCTTTACATATTGTGGAAATTATTGCACTATTAGAAGTATGAGTGGCAAAGATTTTCTCCCACTCTGTAGGTTCTCTCTTCACATTGCTGATAGTTTCCTTTGCTGAGAGAAAGCTATTTAGTTTGAATCTATCACAGATATTGATTCTTGCTTTTATTTCTTGTGCTATGGGAGTCCTGTTAAGGAAGTCTGATCCTAAGCCAACAAGTTGAAGATTTGGACCTACTTTTTCTTTGAGAAGATGCAGGGTCTCTGGTCTGATTCTGAGGTCCATGGTCCATTTTCAGTTGATTTTTGTGCAGGGTGAGAGATAGGGGTTTGGTTTCATCCTGTTGCATATGGATTTCCAGTTTTCCCAGCACCATTTGTTGAAGAGACTATATTTTCTCCATTGCATATTTCTGGCACCTTGGTGTAGTATGAGAAAATTGCATTTATTTGGGTTTGTGTCCGTGTCCTCTACTCTGTACCATAAATCTACCTGTCTATTTTGGTACAAATACCATGCTGTATTTGTTACTATTGCTTTGTAATATAGTTGAAGTTCTGGTATTGTAATACCCCCTGTTTCATTCTTCCTGCTAAGGATCTTTAGCTATTCTGGGTTTCTTATTTTTTTAGATGAATTTCATGATTCCTTACTCTATTTCTGTAAGGAACATCATTGAGATTTTAATTGGAATTGCATTGAATCTGTATAACACTTTTGGTAGTATGGCCATTTTGACAATATCAGTTCTGCCTATCCAAGAACATGGGAGATCTTTCCATCTTCTAATGTCTTCCTCAATTTCTTTCTTAATGTTTTGTAGTTTTTATTGTAGAGATCTTTTTCCTCTTTGGTTAGATTGATTCCCAAGTATTTTAATTTTATTTTTTTGAGGCTATTGCAAAAGGAGATGTTTTCCTCATTTCCCTTTCAGATATTTCATCGTTTGTATATAAAAATGTTTTAGATATATGCATGCTGATTTTATTGCATGCTATTTTGCTGATTTCATTGATGAGGTCTAGAAGTTTTCTGGAGTAGTTTTTTGGATCCTCTAAATATAGAATCATGTCATCAGCAAATAGTGAGTTAAGTTCCTCTTTTCCTATTCATATCCCTTTAATTTGTTTAGTCTGTCTAATTTCTCTGGCGAGAGTTTCAAGGACAATGCTGAATAGAAGCGGTGAAAGAGGAAATCCCTGGCTTGTTCCCATTTTTAAAGAGAGTGCTTTCAGTTTTTCTCCATTAAGAATGATGTTGGCCATGGGCTTAGCATAAATAGTCCTTAAAATGTTCAGGTATATTCCTACTATCTCTATTTTTTCTAGTGTTTTGAGCATGAAGGGGCGTTGTATTTTCTAGAACGCTTTTTTTTCATCAATTGAAATAACCATATGATTCTTATCCTGAAATCTATTGACATGATGGATCACGTATATTGATTTATGGATGTTAAACCATCCTTGCATTACAGGGATGAAACCCACTTGATCATGGTGCACAATTTTCTTAATATACTTTTGAATACGGTTTGCCAATATTTTGTTAAGGATCTTTGCATCTATATTCATCAAGGATATTGGTCTAAAATTTTCTTTCCTTCATTTGTCTTTATCCAGTTTGGGTATGAGTGTGAAATTTACTTCATAGAATGAGTTTGGTAGGATACCCTCCTTTTCTATTTCCTGAATACTTTGAGAAGTATTGGAATGAATTCTTTGAAGGTCATGCAGAAATCAGCTGAGAATCCATCTGGTCCTCATCTTTACTTGATTGGTAGGTGTTGAATGGTTTCTTTTATTTCATTGCTTGATATTGATCTGTTTAAATTGTGTATGTCCTCCTGGTTAAGTATGGCAAGAGCATATGTCTGTAGACATTTGTCAATGTCTTCGGTAGTTTCTATTTTGTTGGAATACAGATTTCCAAAGTAGCTTCTCTTTATGTTATGTATCTCAGTGGTGTCTTTCATTATGTTTCCTTTTTCATCACGAATGTTAGTAATTGAGTTTTCTCTCTCTTTCTCTTTGTTAGTGTGGCTAAAGGATGGTCAATTTTGTTTACTTTTTCAAAGAACCATCTTTTTGTTTTGTAAATTATTTGAATTGTTTCTTTTGTTTCAATTTCATTGATTTCATCTCTGATTTTAATTATTTCCAGCCTTCTACTACTTTTGCTGTTATTCTGTTCTTGTTTTTTCTAAGTCTTTGAGCTGTAATATTCAGTCAGTTAGTTGTTGACTTTTCATTCTTTTTTGGAATATGCTCCATGCAATGAATTTTCCTCTTAGTACTGCGTTCATAGTGTCCCAGAGTTTTTGATACGTTGTATTGTCGTTCTCATTGATGTCTCAAAATTTTTTATCTCCTCCCTGATATTTTCTGTTATCCATGTTTTATTCGATAGCATAGTATTTAGTCTCCAGGTGTTGGAGTAATTTCTGTATTTTATTTTGTCATTGATTCCTACTCTCAGTCCATTATCATCTGGTAGAACACAAGGCAGCAACTCCATTTTTTTTTTTGCATTTCCTAAGGGCTGCTTTGTGACATAACATATTGTCTATTTTTGAGAAGGTACCATGTGCTGCTGAGAAGAAAATCTGCTCATTGATGGATAGAATATTCCATATATGTCTATTAAGTCTAGGTTATTGATTGTGTTATTGAATTGTATGGTTTCTTTGGTTGGTTTATATTTGGAAGATCTATCTAGTGGTCACAGTGGTGTGTTAAATTCACCCAGAATTATTGTGTTGTGGTCTATTTGATAACTGAAATTGAGAAGCATTTGATTGATGTACACGGATGCACCATTGTTTGGGGCATAAATATTTAAATATCATTAGGTCTTCCTGATTTATGGTTCCCTTAAGCAGTATGAAATGTCCTTCTTTATCCCTTCTGACTAACTTTGGCTGGAAGTCCACTTTATCTGATATAAGGATGGAAATCCCCACTTTTTTACTGAGTCCATGTGCATGGTAGGTTTTTTTCCCATGCTTTCACCTTTAGTCTGTGGATGTCTTTTTCTGAGATGAGTCTCTTACAGGAAACAAATTGTTGGGTGTTTCTTTTTGTTTCATTCTGCCAGTCTATGTCTTTTGATTCATGAGTTTAGGCCTTTAGTGTTTAGGATTATTATTGAGATATGATTTGTATTCCCAGTCATTTGGGCTTATTTTTGATTTTTAAGTTGGCTTGGTTTCTACTTTGTGTGGTTGTTCTCTAAGGTAGTTCCTCCCTTTGCTGACCTACATTGTTGTTTTTCATTTCCTCCTCATGGAATATTTTGTCGAGAACCTTCTGTAGTACTGGCTTTCTATTTGTAAATCCTTTTAACTTTTGTTTATCTTGGAAGGATTTTATTTCATCTTCAAATCTGAAGGTTAGTTTTGCTGGGTATAGGATTCTTGGTTGGTAACCATGTTCTTTCAGAGTTTGAAATATGTTGTTCCAGTCCATTCTTGCTTTTAGAGTCTAGGTTGAGAAGTCTGCTGCTATCTGTATTGTTGTCCCCCTATATGTAATCTGATGCTCTTCTCTCGTGTCCTTCAAAATCCTATCTATATTTTGAATGTTAGGCATTTTCATTATAATGTGCCTTTGTGTGGATCTGTTGTGATTTTGTGCATTTGGTGTTCTGTAAGCCTCTTATATTTGATTTTCCATAGTTCTTGGAGATTCTGTTCATGACTCCTTACCATCTTCTCTGTTTGGGCAACTTTATTTTCCAGATTAAATATTTTGTTTTCATTGTCTGAGGTGCTGTCTTCCAAGTGTTCTAGTCTTTTGGTGATGCTTTCCATTGAATTTTTTATTTGGTTTATTGTTTCATTCGTTTCAAGCTTTTCTGTTTGGTTTTTATTTATTTATTTATTTTGGAATCTCTATCTCTTTGTTGAAATGATGATCTTTTGCTTCCTGCACTTGCTCTTTCAACTGCTTATTGGTATTAACTTTCATTGCACACATTTGCTCTCTTATCTCATCCTTTGCTTCATGAATCATCTTAATCATGTCCTTTTCTGACATTTCTTCTATCATACTGTCATTGGATTCTATTAATATAGAATCTAGATTTGTTTGGATCATTTTATTCCTTTGTTTTTTCATGTTGTTCATGTACCTTCCCCTATAGCACTGCATATCTGAGGTATTGCAGATTGGCCCCTATTGGCTTATCGTGGCCCTATAGGTTTCCAAGACCTTTTTTTAAGGGGAGATCAATATTATCAGTGCCCAATTCAGACACTATGCAATCCTAGACCAAATAACCCCTATAAGGACAATAATGAGTTCATATTATCTTCAGTATAACAAACAGATTTGCAATAAGGACTGCTGTTTCTAATGGAGGACAAAGAGGATGCAGAGGTATGTATTATGTAGCTGTTAATGGGATAAGAAAATAATATAGAGAAGTTCTAGATAGTAGAACGGGTGAAAGTGTAATCAAAAGAATTTGGATGTTAGCATGCAAAAAGGGAGAAAGAGACTCTGAGGGAATGGGTAAACAAAAGGAAACGAGCCAAAAAAAGTAAAGAAATAAAAACTTACAAATGTTCAATAAGGGAAAGAAAGAAAATCTACACTACAACAGTTGTATAATATTCAAACCTCCCAGTCTTCAGTAGCCTGAGGCATGAGAAGTACCTGACAATGAGCTTCAAGTCTCCAGCAGCCAATATGGCTCCTCTGGTTTCCAAATGTGTTGGCAAATGGGGAGCTGCAGCTCGGGTATGGACGTGGTAGGCTGGAGGTCCTGGAGGCGGGGTCTGGTTGGGCAGGCAGGGGTCCTGGAGGTCGGGTGTGTTTGGTGTGGTTACAGGATCCTTGGGGCTGGGTGCAATCAGTCAGTCTGGGTTCCCAGTGATAGGATGCAGTCAGTTGGTCTGGGGTTCCTGGCGGCAGGAAGGGGTCAGTCGATGTGAGGGGCCCTAGTGGTAGGGAGTGATCAGTTGGGCTGACGGATCCTGGAGTTGGGGCTCAGTCATTCTGGCCAGGGTGCCTATAGGACATGGCTGTTGTATCAAAATGACAGCAGTCACTTGTAACCAAACCTGCAGGTACTGTGACAGAGAACTTCCAGGCAAGAGCAGGCAGCTGGCACTCCACTGGCAGTCTGTGGTCAGTCTGCTGGCAGCTGTTGGATGATTGGGAGGTGAAACTCGGGTGGTTGTTGATGGGTAGGTAAAAGGCAGGTGATGGACAGGCAAGAGGCAGGCAAATAGTGGATGATAGGTGCCAGACAGTGAGCAATCTGCACTCAAAAAAGGCATCGATATGCTGGGAGACTGCAGGTGATCACAGTACGCAGATGGGGCAAACAGCAGGGGATCAATAAGCAGCATAAACTGCCTCACCAAGAAACAGATATCATCTGCCTGAAACCACAGTTAGGAAGCAATAAGGAATGGAGGCTCCCTCTAGTCTGCCATCTTGGATCTCCGACTCAGATTCTTGTAAGGTGATATTATGACAGGTAGTATGACTTATAAAACCAGATATGAAGAGTGCTTGATCTACTCTGAAGTCTACTCAGTGAAATTAGGATAATTATGAATTCATTCTAATTATTTCCCTGAGAACAACTGTGCTTCCATTACACTCCTAACATCTTCCCCCATCAGTTTGTTCCTGAGAGTGTAGATGAGGGGATTCAAGAAGGGAAGGGATAAAAGACAAGGACAATAATTTTCTGCAGTATGTCAGAGGTTTCTGAAGGCCTCAGGTACACACTGTGCCAGAAACGAAGAAGATGTACACCAGTAGGATATGGGGGATGCAGGTGGAGAAGGTCTTCCCTGTCTCTCTGGTGGAAAATTTCAACACAGCAGAAAATATGTGAATATATGACATGGTAATAAAAGTAAATCAAAACCACAGACCATATGGCAGAGAGAAAAGAAAGACCATGTTGCTGGTGGTGTCACTAGAGAGGGGACATCACAGAAGAACTGATGGACCATATTTAACTGACAGAAGGACAGCTGGAATGCATTTCCAGTGTGCACACCTGCATACACCAGACCAATGGACAAGGAAGGCAGGGTCATGCAGACATAAAGCTGAGGGTTCATAGTTATAGAGAACTAGATGGTCTGGCAGATTGTTACATAGTGGTCCCAGGCCATGATGGTGAGAAACTGAAGTTCAGTACATGCACAAAAAATGACCAAGATCTGGGTTGCACAATCAGCCACTGAAATGGCCCTGTTGCCAGTGAGAGTGTTGACACAGGCATTGGGGACATTGATGAAAATGAAGCACATGTCCAAATGGACAGGTTCCTGAGGAAGAAGTACATGGGCTTGTGCAGGTTCTGGTCAGCAGAAGTGAGAGTGATGATGAGCAGGTTCCCTAACAAGGTACTCAGATAGGTCAGTAAAAATACCATGAAATAGAGAAAACTCAGTTTCCAGCCATCAGGATAGCCCAGGAGGAGAAATTCAGTTACCATGGTTGAATTGGACATATATTAGAAATTCTGGTTCTAGGAAGATAAAGAGATAAGAGAGAGGAAGGAAAGCATGGTTAAAGCCATTCCTTGCATGTTCTTGTCCAATGTAGTTGCTTGTATTTTGCAGTTACTTTTCTTGCAGAGGAAAGGTCGCTCTTGGTTTTCTGATTGTTGAAGTGTTTCTAAGCAGAATGAACCTCCCAGTGCAGATGTGGAGGTCTGTAGCACTTTTCCCTGGGAATGACCTTCAGGGAAGTTCCTCAGTTCCTCCATCATGCCTCCATTGACTTCAATAGGCTGCCATGCAGAGCACTTTCAGCGGTTGCTCACCTCCTCTCCTACAGGACCACTGGTCTTAAGGTGCATTCTTCAATTTTCTGTAATTTAGTTACCTTCCTTCTCTTCTGTGAATCACAAATGAAAACAATGTATTGCCACTCTCTCCAGTGTTAGTAATGTTTACTCAGTGATTTTACTCCATGATATTTGATTTTTTTTATCTAAGATAATTTTCACATTTCATGTTGACACCTTCCATTGTATTCTCTATGTCCTCATAATATTTTAAAGGCATGTTGACTCTATATCCTAAAAGTAAGGTTGTGTTTATAATTGCAACACTTATGAAGAGCTCAGACCAGCTCAATCCCTAGTCAACTACATCATATTTTCCTCTGCCCTCTGCAAACCAGAGTCTCCTGAGTACCTTGCCATGTTAAACACACTCTTTCTTTGAAGAGTGACCGTCTTGCTGAGACTGGCTGGGTTCCTCTGCAATGTGTTTGCTCCACATGGCTGGGGGTTGGTGGCCCTTTTCAGGCAAGTATTTAAATTTCAGTATCATGGTGAAGTTCAAGCGGTCCCATCCAGTCTGCCTGTCATCTGTGTCTGGTCCCCATCTCAGCTCCTCCCTGAAACAAACCTGAAACTCACTCCTGAGTGACCTCCTCTTCAGAGCTGACAGACATGCCTTTTTCTACTAGATGAATGATGAGAATCCACTGGACCTGAGAGGTGGCTCAAATGCACTTTTCCTCTGAAAACTTATTTGTAATTTCTAATTCATTCTTCCACTTTCGTATTTTGTTTAAATATTGACATATTATACTAAATTGAAACTAATATGTGTGTTTTTATCATCCCCACAACACTGAGCACATCTTCGAATTTTTAACCATGTGATATTCATCATTTTACATGTTAGTAGCAATTACCTGACTTTGTGCAGAGTAATTAATAAAAAAAATTGTAGCATTATTGATTACTAATGTGGACTGACTTTATTCAACTACTTTACAAATGAATAGTCCCCCAATAGGCTTTGGGCTTTCTTACGTCCTGTAACAGATGCAATGCACACTGATTTGAAATGATATAAGGGGATACTCCTCCCTCCATGCCTCTGTAGGGTAAGATCTAAATCAGTAATTGGTCAGAAAACATTACTGATAACACAAATATGGTCAAGTAATTCCTGATGCTGGGTTAGAGAAACAATAAAATTATTGGAATATTACATAATTTTATTACTCTATAGGGAAATATGACAATAGACTATGCAAGAATGTTAATAAATAGAAAAAATTTGGATGGTGATGAGTGATGTAATGAATTAATATGAACACGGGTCAGGATTCTCACCATTGCTGTGAATTATAGGACTATAGGACAGGTTTTTTTTTTCTTCTTTTCTTCTTTGTATAAAATCTATGATGGAAAAGAGAACATGTGTTTACAATCCAGGAGGTGCATTGAACCATAGAGTCATTTCCTTCATTGTTGAACACTATATATTCTATTTTGTGTTCATTTCTCCAACAGAACTTGATGCATTCCCACTAAGTACTTTGAGTTATATGAACTTAATTGTTTTTCTCATTATTTATGTGATTTAACTGTAGTTCTAGAAATTTCCTGAATTTGACTTTATCTCACATTCCTTCTGTCTCAGAGGATATCTGGGATCATGGAGAACTGATCCATCCTCATGTGTAACATGGGAAAAACAAGAATAGGTAAAACCCCCGATTTTGGCAGAAGGCCTCAGTCAATCTCAGTAGATTTCAAACATCATTTATTCAGGAAGACAGATACTTTTTAAAAATCAAATATACTTTAGTTCATATATCTGCTCCACAATAATTTTAGTGTTATTCAGAACAGTATTAATATTTAAGGGCATATTAATGCCTATCAAAAAATTCCATTCTATAAACAATTAGATGAAGAGAAAATAAAATAAAAGGTGGAAATGAAAGGCAGGGAAATGCTTCTGAGGAGAGGCAAGCAGGTCTTAATGCCAGGGACATGAATAGGCCTTGCCCAGGGATGCCTCCACAATTGGGGAAAGCTGGGAGTTTCAATTCCTGTATTTCTCCAGGTAGTGCTTAAAATAGGTAAATGAATGACAATTAGGCCATTTAAAAACTGAAAAGGATAATTCAGGTTGCAAGGCACAGAGAATTATCATTTTCTAAATTACATTTTTTTCATTTTTAAATTAGTAATTACTACTATTGATAAATCTTTGAGAAATATTAAGGTGATATTTACAGTTTCTGAAATTCATAGTATGCTTTCAGAATTTTATAATTTCATTTTTGTATTGTTACCACTGTACAGAGACTTCCTCACAGTCACATCCCATATATTCGTAGTAAAAAATGTAAAATTAATTGAAAAAGAACTTAATTTTTATCAATGCAACAAGATGAGGTGGATGAATTCAAAATGCTTCCATGAAAATTGTATACAATGTTGAATTCTTTTTTCCTACAGTATCTGGTACATTTTAAGGTATATTATTTATATAAATAATTTGGTGTCTACCTATCTATTGTCTATCAGGTATTTTCCATGTTATACTTTTTGCTTTAAAATGAATGTATTTATTTGTCTTCTCTGGAATTTCTGTGCAGATTATTCTGTGAATTTTCTGAGTATATTTAAGTAAGAGTAAGTTAAAGAATATAATTGTAAACCAACCAGAAGCCACCTGAGGAACTCTCACACACTTTATTTGCATGTACTTGCAGACACACACCAAGTTCATTGTGTTCCTATGGCAATCTTGGCAATCATAGAAAATAGAATTATGTGATTTTAAGGACCCTCTGGACTTGCTGTGTTCTTCACAGAACTAACACATTTTTTTATTCCTGGACTATCTAACCCTTGGTTGAGATTGCAATTTGCTGAGCAGTATTAAACTGAGGATCAGATGTGTTTCAACTCTAACTGCCAAGAACTCACTCCTGAGTATTGTTCAATCTCCATGTGGGAGCAGAACAGAGTCTCTCCTTGGATTCTCACATCAACTGTGTCTACACCACAGTGGATTGCTCCAGCCAGCACAGTGCCCTGTGGGATGTGGGGAGCTCAGTCACCTCTGCTTTATGTTAACCTGGTGCATTGCCAGTGGAGCAGGGTCCCCATGATCCCAGAGTTCAGCATGCAGAGACAGCAGGAAGCTGGAGCACAGCATGAGGCAGCATCTTAGGAGCCCAGGGCAGAGGAACTGGCCATGTGCCAGCATGGGCAGTGGAAGTCACAGGGGAACTCCTGTGCTGGACATTACCCTCGTTTGTAACTGAGAAACTAATGGCAATGTAATTGACTGATGGACTCACTGTTTGCTTTCATCTCTGCACTCCTCCTCAGTGTGAGCTATGGTTGCTCTTGGGGGCCAGTTAACATTAAGGGAGATGAGAAACTCTCACTCACTCACCAACCTGTAAATGAGAATCCCCCAACACTATGTGTAGTTTAGTGGCAAAATTTTTTTATCATTGAGATGAAATTCACATGATATAACATCAATCTTTGTAAGAGTTAATGATATCAATTTAGTGTTATTTACCATATTTTCAAATGTATACATATTCAACTACATCTTGTTCCTAAATATTTTCATTACTTCAGATGAACTATCTAATCCATTGTACAACTTATCCCTATTATTCCTAACCACAGTCACTGGAAATGAGCATGTACATTGGGTATCTTTGAATTCAACATTGGTTAAATTTTATATAAATAAAATCATTTATTATGTGATCTTTATTCTGGTTTAACTAAGCCTAATGTTTTCACTACTAATCCACCTGGTAGCTTGTATCATTAATTCATTTCTTAAGAATGAATGACTATTCATTATATGTATATAATATATGCTGGAAATATATTCATCTGCACATTCATTTTTGCACATATTTTTCTTCATACTGTTAATATAATGTTTGGGAACGTATTTCCCATTTCTATGCAGTCTTATAATTTATATGGGCCGATCCAATGAATGTACCACCACATGATGTATAGGAAAAGATACTATTTATTAAGACATATAAAGTATATACAAAAGGAAAACATTCCTAGGTAGCATAACAACTCAGCACCAGAGCGATATCATGGGCATTTTGCAGCATCCATAACCAAAAAACAGTCTTGTCACCTGAGTTCTTCTCATCTCTCTTAAATACACTGGAGTAAACATATAAAGTTATTGTGTGGAGTCACTGGGCTCAGTGCCATCAGTACGTTTGGTCTTCAGACATGGATCTGGCCAGGAGTCAGGCCTTGAGAGCAGAAACCAGATGTCTTTAAGTTTTTTTTGTTTTGTTCTCAGGCAGAGAGCTTATCTATCTTGAACGTAGGAACTGCCAGACCACTAAGTTTCTCAAGCAATTTGTTTACTCCTTGCCCTGATTTCACTTTTTGAAAGCACTCTTAAACAAGACTCCATTTTTCTCTGAATTTCAGTCCTAGGATTGTTTAAGAGGGTAAGTAAAGGAATTCAGTATCATTGCAGGATACATTTGTTTGATTCCATAACACATTTGACAATTACATATACATAATGTGATTAAAATGCCAGCAATACAGAAGTTTGGAGAAAACACAGCTGAAAAGTGTTTAGAAGCACTAGTGCTAGAAAACAAGAAATCAGACCAATTATGATTAGTGTCCTCAGTTATTTCATTTGACAAATAAGTTAACTTATTGGAAACAATAGTTGTGGCTATTCAGTGCTCTGCTAGAGAACATTTATTATGTTGTAGATATTGATGCAATAAATTTGAATGTGTTAATTATTGTAGGTAGGGATAAGTAAATATAAATATCTGGCATTGGTAAGGAGGTAGGAATCCAAGTAATATTAAGTTCTTTATTAACATCAGGGGATAAATAGAATATTTCTCCAGCCCAATACAAGATTTCCACATCTTTTAAACATCCCACAAAAGGAGAGGATAAATTTATCCATTGTAATTCAGTACCATTAATACTGCAATTATTTATGGCTTGTGTCAAATGATATCTATATTTGAATTGCAATTTTAAAGTGGACAATTCACAACATCCTATTAATAATTTAGAGATAATATTTATTTGTATTTCCTTACTGCTGGAGAATATTAACTGATATATAAATGATTTTCCCTTCCATCTAGTTATGTTTTGTCTATTCACAGTCATATTAACAAAGTTACATTAGCAAAGCTGAGCAGGTAAAATTATCTTGTGTCCTATTGCCTATGTCATTCCTCCAATACCATCTGATCAAGAGCTGTTGATGGTGCATGAAGTTCTATTCCAGGAGTCCAGGCCTATATTAAAGGAATTGTCATGAAGATCCAGCTCATAATCTAGTTCTGTAATAATAGATGATTACTAGGTAATATTTAGTTTGTTTATCTCCAGGAATCATTACTATTACCATATTATGCTTTCCCTGTGCTATTATTTCTGCAGCTATAGGAATATCTGCAGCTATAGGAGTTTCTTGTCATTTTATCCATACTTTGGTCCCTGCAATAATATCTGTCAATCCAAAACCACCTTTTGTATTCGTATCCAGACTAGATTGTTTTATTTGAGTCCATTGATTGTGCATTACAAAGGGAATTATAATTATTTGAGCAACTCACATTCCAGCTTTAACTTGGAATGGATCAGGAGATACATTATATAATATAACTTTAATTTCTCCTCAATAATCAAAGTCAATTATCCTCACCATGACTTGGATTCCTTGTAGGGCCAGACTAGATCAAGGAGTGATCTGCCCAGTGTTGGGGAGGTATTTCAATTCCCAGAACTATTGGTGTTACTGGAGTTTGATTTGTAGGGATAAGAACATCTATTACACATACAAGTTATAACCAGCAGAAGCAGGAGTGCCTTACCATGGAAGTTGGGCTTTAGGATGTAAGGCCCACCATTTTATATGAGAAATTTCAACATCCCAAATTTGTAAATTTGTAGTCATCATTCGAGACAAGGGAGTTCCTGATTTGGTTAATATTCAATTATTCAATTGTTTGAAAGTTGTAAATAAATTATCTTTCCACTGTCCATATTTACCATTTCCCAGTTTTCTTAATTTTTCCTTTAAAAGACCATTCATTCATTCTATCAGCCCTGTAGCCTGTGGAAAATATGCAATATAATATATTCATTCAATACTAATTTTCTTGACAGTATAATTGTATTAATTTTCATTTAAAATGAGAGTCATTATCACTTTGGATTTTCAAGGGTGCTCCATAATATAAAGTTATTATGTCTAAAGTTCTAATAGTACTCCTTTGTGTAGCATCTCTATATGCACAAGCTGCTAACACCCTAGAGTATGTATCTACACAAGTACAAATATATCTACATCCTGTAGACATGGGCAGAGGTCCTGTATAATCTATTTGCCAAATCTGAGCTGGATGAGTTCCTCTACTTAATTTTCCAGTGACAATGGGAGGCACTGGCCGAGTTTTATGCAATTGGCAAATGGGACATTGCATAACTGTTTCCTTACATTTAGATAATGGAATAGATATTCTTTATTCATATGCTTCATTCACCTGTATATAGCAGCAAGTCCAGCATGTCCTGTCTTTTGATGTACCCATTTAGCCAACTAGATAATTCTATCTTCTTCAGACTGGGAAGTGTTTTCTTCTATTACAGCTATTTTAGCCAGATAATCTACCGTTGTATTACACTCATGTTCCAGGGTGTCTCTACGAGAATGAGCATCTACATGAAACACAGACAGGTTAGTACATTTAAGCATTTCCCAAATACTTTTCCATGTTTCTGTTCCCCATAAATGTTTATCCCTTATTTTCCAATAATTTTTATACCATTTAGGTAACCAAATAGTTAATCCATTTGCTACAGCCCAGGAATCTGTAAACAAATGACATTCCTTTCCCTCTTCATATTGTAAAGCCAGGAATACTGCATATAATTCAGCATATTGACAACTTGTCCCTTACCCTGTTTTTATAATATCTTTTTATTAGATGGGTTAAAAGTAATGGCCCTCCAATAGTGTTCATTTCCTATATATTTGGCTGATCCATGTGTAAACCATGCATGTTCTTGTTGTATAGGTGTTAACTTATCATATCTTTCATTATATTTAACAGGAGATTGTTCTACAAGTTCTTTATTAGATACTTCAGGTAATTGTGCATCAGGCAAATTTGCTATAAGCTCATGCAATTATAAAATACCTGCAGGTCCTGTTTTGGCTCTATTTTGTATGTACCATTTCCATTTTATAATGCTTGACTCCTAAGCATGTCCAATTTTATGAGATACAGGGTTAATCATTATCCAAGTCATAATAGGAATATAAGGTCATATAACCACATCATGATTTATTGTTAAATGCTCAGTATCCACCAATGCCCAATAAATAGCCAATAATTGTTTTTCAAAAGGAGGGTATTTTATTCCAGCTTTACATCATCTTCATCCTCAGTATCATTCCAAATGTCTCCATCCCATATATCAGGATCTCAATCAGCTTTGTAGTAGCAATTACGGCATGTACTTTCTTTACATTTACCTTACCCTTCCGTTTTTTATATATATTTTTAGCACACCACACTGCAGCCTTCTAAGATACATTCTGATAATTTGGAGCCTGATCTCCCAAAATGAAATTCTGACATTGCAGTATAGTCAATTTACTTTGTAGTTCGATGAGCTCCTTTTCCATAGCTAGTTTTTCCCACAATAAATCTTGTGTCTGCAAGCACTTTTTCCCATAGGTGGGCAACATACCCCATCCTCTATGAGCAATAGCAGTAAATTCTTTGCCTTTATCTCCTGGAACAGTCTGCAAGATCTCAATCACTTGAGGGGGATCAGCTGTTTATAATTTAACATCTATTGTTCCCCCAAACCAGTCCCTATGGCCCATTCCCAAGCCAAGGAGCTAAACTGAGCATCTTCCCATCCTGGAGTATCACATATGACACACCCAAACCTGTCCTTTTTCTTAAATAATGGCATTGTTTTTGGCACCCTAGCCGATCCTTCTGACTATGCCAATTTGTCTGTGAACATATTTCCCTTTTCTGCAAACAGACTTATAATTTATATGGGCTGATCTACTGAATGTACCACCACAAGCCATATAGGAAATGATAGTATTTATTAAGACATAAAAAGTATATACCAAAGGAAAACCATCCTAAATAGCATACCAACTCAGCACCGGAGAGACATTATGGGCATTTTGCAGCATACATAACCAAAGAAAGCAGTCTTGTCACCTTTGAGTTCTTCTCATCTCTCTTAAATACACTGGAGTAAGCATATAAAGTTATTATCTGGAGCCACTGGGCTCAGTGCCATCAGTACATTTGGTCTTTAAACCTGGATCTGGCCAGGAGCCAGGACTTGAGAGCAGAAAACAGATGTCTTTAAGTTTTTTTTTTGTTTGTTTTGTTCTCGGGCAGAGAGCTTATCTATCTTGCACGTAGGAACTGCCAGACCACTAAGTTTCTCAAGCAATTTGTTTACTCCTTGCCCTGATTTCACTTTTTGAAAGCACTCTTAAACAAGACTCCATTTTTCTCTACATATAATGAGACTGACTATTGGTATTCATATATTTTACCAATTTTGACTTCTCTGGTATACAATTTAAACTCTGTAATTGCATGTTTAATAATTATGTCCATAAAAATCTCAGATGAAGAAAAACTTATTTTGACTCATGAGTTCATAGTTTTATTTTGTCATTGGCCAGTTCCATGAATTTGTGCCCATGGTGTGGGAACCCTGAAGAAAGACCCTGCAGAGGAAAGTTATTCAGGATGTGACTTTCAGGAAGCAAAGATAGGGAAGGGGAAATGGATTGCAAAGAACATGAATTTTTGCAATCCAAAAGCCATCTTATGAATGCAGCATGGCAGAGCCTATGGAAACTGAAACTCATGTTTATGAGGTACTGAAAACCTTCATGGACACTCTAAGTCTACAGGGTAGAATGTGTACTGCTTCAGATCCCTATGGGTAGATGGGAGGAAACACAAAATGAAAAAAAAAAGGGGGGGAGAATAAAGCACTCCAAACAAACCAGCATGCTCCAATTATAGACTCCATTGACAACACAGTAGAAGAAATGTCAGAAAAGGAGTTCAGAATTTACTTAGTAAAACTGCTCCACCACTTTAAGGAGGATATAAAGAGTGAAATCAGAGCTGTTTAATGAAATGGAAGATAACTTAGATAAAATGATGAAGATCCTGAAAATAAATCTAGAAGAAATCTTTGAAATGAAGGAATCAATAAACCTAAATAAAATTCAATGGAAATTAGAACCAAAAGAGGAGACCATTTGGAAGACAGAGACTCAGGCAATGAAGACAAAATATATAATTTTTAAAATTAATTTGACCACACATAAAAGATGATGAATTGTGTAATGTTCCATCTCTGAGACACAATGCCTGAAAAGCAGTTGCTGAAGCCAATACAGTGGAGCTAATGTCACTACTTCTGGGCTGATAAAAAAGGCCCCCAAGTCAATTACACCAATGCAGGATTTGAACTGCTGCTCCATAAGCAATTGAAAGTCAAACAAATGCAGAAAGAAATGTCTAAATTCATCCAAGAGTGGATAAAGATTCAAGAAGAATATGCAAGAAACTTAGCTAAGCTCTCTCAGAAATCTTTGGCAGCACAGGAGGAAGATTCCCTGGGAGAATCATGGGTTCAGGTGAAGAAGAGCCTGGCACATGAAGAAGAAGTTCATCTCAAGTTCTCCACTAAGAATCACAGCGAGATAGAAAAGTCCCTAATGAACTTTTGAGAGAACTTCAAGAAAGATGTGGTGGGCGAGACCTGGGGCCCAGGGTTACACCACATGCATCTAAGATGGCAACTGGCAGAGAATCAAATGTCATGCTGAAATCGCCTTGAGAAAAACAGGAAGTGTTTACCATTGACTGTATGATAATTGGTTCAGTCGCCTAGCACGTGGACAGATGTATCTTACATGTATGCTTGAGCTCGTGATCGCTTAACCTTTAATAGGATTGGATGGATGTATCTGATTACAATTGCTTATGCATGAGACTGCTTATATATTGAGGGTGCTGTACGAATAAAGCAGGAAGCTACTTCATGAACTTCTGAAGAGTATGTGTCCTTGGTCCCGCTGATCGACGGCAAGCGGCTAGCGGCAGCAAGTGGCAAGTGGAGGCCCGTACGGGGAATGGTGAGTGCTCAGGTAAGTAAAAGACAGTTTTGCTAGTGTAATTAATGAGAAGGTTTCCCTATTTGATGAAATGGTGGCCTTAAAGTTTTAACGGAAAATTCCCCTAGAGAGGGAATGTAATGGAAGATTCCCCTAGTGAGGGAATGCTAACAGAAGATTCCCCTAGAGAGGGAATGTAATGATAGGCTGTACCAAGAGACAACAACATCCTGTAGTAAATGAATATGTGTAAGGTATTACCTTTTCTTGTTTCATTTCTGCTTGTTGTTGTTGTGGCATGTAGGGTGTTATTTGTGTTACCTTTTCTTGTTTCATTTCTGTTTGTTGTTGTTGTGGCGATATGGACATTAGTTTGTTTCTGTCTGACTTCCAAAAAATCAAAATTTCAAGAATGGTTAAGAGAAGGGGAAAAGATATTAGAAATTGTAAAACAAGAACAATGAAGTCAAACTTCTGAAAGAGAAAGTAGATGTTCAGAACTCTGTGCCTCCACCAGAGCAGTATTAACTCCAGAGAGGGGAGTACAACCAGTACCAACTTTGGTTGTCAGCCCATTACCTAAAGGAACAGTGGGACTAATTCTGGGGAGGAGTTCTTCTGCTTTAAAAGGATTAAATATTGTCCCTGGAGTTATAGACCCTGATTTTACAGGAGAAATAAAAATCCTTGCTTCTTCATCAAGAGGTGTAGCAATAATAGCTCAGGGTGATCACATAGCACAATTGTTGGTCTTACCCAGCTGCCATGATCAATATCCATCAAAGAATATTATTAGGGGAAATAAAGGATTAGGTTCTACTGACCAAAATATGGTCATGTTAACATTGGATTTAAAAGATAGACCTAGGACAAAGTTAGTGATAGAAGGCAAAAGTTTTGAGGGCTTATTAGATACTGGGGCTGACAAAAGTATTATCAAAATTACAGAATGGCCCAAAGCCTGGCCACTTGAAGGCAGATCAGACTTTAAGGGGATTGGTATGGCTTCCAATCCTAACAAGAGTGCAACCATATTAAAATGGAAGGATGAAGAAGGTCATAATAGTACCATCCAACCTTACATCCTCGAACATCTCCCAGTAAACTTGTGGGGGAGAGATAACATGGAAAAGATGGATTTACATCTCACATCTGAAATCCCATACAGTAATCCAAAAACTAATCAAATGATGTTAGCCTAAGGACACATATGGGGAAAAGGTCTTGGGAAAAATAGTCAAGGACCATGTGAAGGGCAAGGTAATCAGATTAATTTCCACCCCGGTGTGTATCAACAAATTAACCCTCAACTTTTAATCTATCATTATATGGATGATATTTTGCTAGCTCATAAGGAAAAACCTGTCTTAGAGCAATGTTATAATTCCTTACTAAAGTCACTGGAAAGATGGGGCTTACATATTGCCATTGATAAAGTACAAATGACAGACACCAAAACTTCCTGGGATTTATCATAAATGCAACTATGGTTAAACCCATAAAAATTACTGTTCAGGTGATTTTCAAAAACTTTTGGGTGTTATTAATTGGATTAGACCTTACCTTCATTTATCCACCTCAAGTTTGTGCCCCCTGTTTGATATTCTTAAAGGTGATTCTGACCCCCTTTCTAAGCAGGTGCTTACCCCTAAGGCTCGAACAGCTCTCAAGCTTGTTGAAACAGCTATGGAAAAGGTTCATCTTGATCCTATTGACCTAGCTAAGCCTTTATCATTCATTGTCCTGGCCACAAGTAAGTTACCCACAGGAGTGTTTTGGCAAGGGGGTCCTATTCTATGGGTTCACAGGAATTATGCCCCTAACAAGGTCTTGTCCTTGTTTACTGAATCTGTGGCAGAATTAATCCTTAAGGCATTAAAAGTATCCCTTTCCACCTTTGGTATTCAACATGTCACAGGAATTCCCTATAATCCTACTGGACAAAGCATTGTTGAGAGCACCCATTTAACGCTTAAAAACATGCTTTATAAAAAAAAAAGGGGGGGGGAATAGGGGCATCATACAGATCCCCAAAAGACAAATTATCTGTTGCCTTGTTCATCTTATATTTTTTAAATCTTGATTCTGAGGTCCGATCGGCTGCTGACTGTCATTCAGAGCCTAATAAAAAACATCTACCTCAAGTACTCTGGAAGGACATTCTATCGGGACAATGGAAAGGCCAGGATCTGGTATTAATCTGGACCCGAGGATCTGTTTGTGTTTTCCCACAGGACACACAATCACCAATTTGGGTTCCAGAGAGATTGGTCAAGGCCTCAACAGAGACCCAAAAACAGGAAGAAGATGAGGAGACTTCTCCCGCTGATGGTATTGGTGATTTCTCACCAAGTTAATGGAGGAGACTTGCATGAACTATGGGGGATAGTAAGGAAGTGACCCTATCCTGTACCCCTTACCAACTCTTCTATTCTATATCCTCCTATTTTTACAATTGGCCACATTTCTCCAGTCTGCTGTTCAATGGGGAAAAGAATGGTTTGGGTTTTTCTCCGTGGGAGGTCTATTGTGTGTTGTATCTGTTCTGTGCATATAGTGTTTATACAAAATGCGTATACATCGGCGCAGAGAAACAACCATTATTCTCCAAGCTCTTGTCGCAATTGATGCTGGCTCATCCCCCCAAGTCTGGTTAAATATGCTGGACTGGTAGTCAAAGATGGGTAAGATTCATGGGGAGCTCATACCAACCTAAGACAGGAAATGGGGGCTAGAGCCTCATTGTCCAATGACAGGTAAGGATGTTGCTCTGCCGTGGACAATAAAGGATGGTCTCCTTTATAAACAGGGGGAATGTGGCGGGTGAGACCCGGGGCCCAGGGTTACACCACATGCATCTAAGATGGCAACTGGCAGAGAGCCAAACGGTGTGCTGAAAGCACCTTGAGAAAAACAGGAAGCATTTACCATTGGCTGTATGATACTTGGTTCAGCTGCCTAGCGCGTGGACAGATGTATCCTACATGTATGCTTGAGCTCCTGATCGCTTGACCTTTAATAGGATTGGATGGACATATCTGATTACAATTGCTTATGCATGAGACTGCTTATATATTGAGGGTGCTGTCCGAATAAAGCGGGAAGCTGCTTAATGAAATTCTGAAGAGTATGTGTCGTTTGTCCCTGCTGGTTGGCGGCAAGCGGCAAGTGGCAAGTGGCGGCAAGCGGCAAAAGACATGAAAAATTGTGACCACCATATCGCTGACCTCTGCAAACAACTCACCAGCTGCAATGCATTTGTGGAGAAGGCCAAGAAAGCACTCACAGATTGGCAGAGAGACCTGGAGATGAAGACCCAGCAGCTGGAGATCAAGATGTGCAACAAGAAGGAGGACATGCATGGAGAAAGCCCCACAAGCCCTCATGCTCTGACCTCATGCTTTGTGTGGACCTCTACAACCAAGCCGAGTTCAAATGGTTTGAAGAGATGGTGACGACCACTAGGAGCTGGAGCAGCTGAAAGTGGAGAGGATAGAGATTATCTGGCAACATTTGTACCAGTACATACAGCTGAAACATGAGACAAATATTTTCAACTAAAGCAGAGTTGAACCTGCTTTGAAAAGTGCTTCAAAAACTGCTTTGAAAAGTGGACCTGGCCAAACACAGAGAGTTGTGGCTCAGAGAGCACAAAATGGGTGACATTCACCCTGTGGACAGGGAGATATAGATATGCCTGTGTGGTCCCAGGGGTCCTGCCCAGGAGAGAGGCTGAGTGTCCCTCAGAGAGGAGATGGTTGTTCCTGCTTGGCAAATCTGCTCTCCCATCTGCTCTCCTGCCCACTGAAGAGAGAGATGGTGATTCCAGAAGGGTTACTTGGATGGCCAGCCTGGGGTTCCCAAATATTCCCAGGCCAAGAAGACAGACCTGCAACCCTGCCCTTGTCTCCACAACTGAAGCCCCCAAACCTCATGCCATGCTTTTTGCTCTGAGAACAGACTGAGTTTGGAGCTTTGTGGTCCCTGCTCAGTGTCATAGGGGTGGTCATCACACAGTTGTGTGCTTGTATGTCCCAAGGTCTATCCTCCAACTGGTCACTTTATCTCCTTAGGGGCTTTGGAAGATCAGGGGAGGGCCACCTCTGTCTCCAAGTAATGTCAGAATCAGAATCATGAATAGAAGGTGCCATCAATTCAGCCTACACCTAAAATCTTTAAAGCCCTCTATTTTTCTCATTGCATTCTTGGAGCCACAACCTATATTTTCTTGGATACTTTTAATCGCCATGATTCCTGGGAAGGCCAGTTTTCTGTCTTCCCAGACCAATGCTACCTAGAGAGTTCAGGATGGAAACATCTCATTTGGAAAATTACCCCAAGTCGGAGCATTGAATCATGGTTCCTATCATACAAGCATCATCTCTGAAGTCTCTGGAAATTCCAATCCATCCATTACTCAGCTGCTTTCTCAAGACAGTCCCCATCCTGCCATCCCTGCCCAGTCTCACTTGAGGGAGTTTTCCAAAGTTCTCAACCAGCAAGACCCCTTCAGTTCTCTACATGTCCAGAGGATTTGAGCGATGGAGATGAAATCACCTCAGAAACAAGTTGGGGTCTGTATACCATGGTATCCTGTCCATCACTGGGCTATCCTGACCAGCACTCTCCCAGGCTACCCACCACGAGCTTAGTGGGGCTCAGTCTGTCCCATATGGGAGACAGGTTAGGGTAAGTTCCCTTTGTCATTTTTCATATAGCTCCATCTGCTTATGCATGATAGGGTTTGGGCTATTGTCCCTTGTATGGGCACTGCACACTTTCATGACAATAGGAGTTCTTTGCTATCCAGGTGTGTCCAGCCACCTGGGCCTCAGCTCCTCTGAACTTTCCAGAGTCCTATGCCAATCTCTCAAGTGGTGCCAGTACTTCCTTTCCCTCTGTTCATCTTCCCTGAAAAAGCATGGGCCAGGTGTGATTCAAAAGTTTTTCAGCACTGCCACTGAGTTCAGTCCATTACTTTCTTTCTCAACTACAGCAAGCATGATCTCCACCATATTAACCTAGAGAAACAACCTGAGGGGACTGGGAGAAAAAATTGACATAGTGAGCAAGGACAAAATTCCAACCAGGAACCTATGCTATGAGGGTCCATCTTTCTTCATCTTTCAATCAATATCTTTGGATTTACCCTTACATCTGCCATAGGGGCAAAATTATATGAGCACAATTCACTGATCTTTCCCTTACTTTTATAAGCTAATAATGGATAACATTAATTTTGATGCTTTCAGCATATCTTCCATTAAATTGGGATTGCTTTCTTATAGTATATATTAGAAAGATGTCCAATATACTAAAGCAAATCAGAAAAAAAAAGGATATGAATGATACCAGAGCTTAACCTCTATGGCCAACTTCTCCAGTCATGTCTCCTCCTGCTGAAACCTACCACCCAGTCAAGTCATTGAAACCAGGATGGACTGGTTAGGTTGTAACTCTCACAATCCAATCACTTTGCTTTGAGAATTCCTGTGTCAACTAGAGACTACTGGGAAATACCTCACATTTAATCCATAACATTCACTGCTGGTCCTCCACATCTCATGTCCATTTCACAATACAAAATGAATGTAGTCCATCTCCAGGTGTCACTTAGTCATAACAATTCCAGCATTCCACAAGTGCAAATCCAAAATATCAACTGAAAATGAAGATAAACTCTTGGTTGTGACTCCCTGTAAAAATCAAAAGCAAGTTACATACATCCTACATCCAATTGAAAACAGTAAATCTTCCAAGTACAAAAGGAAATACTAGGAGCATAGAAAGAATGGATGAGGCCTGAGGAATAACAAAATCTGCTGAGCAAACAGGTCACACAAATCCCCCTGTAATTCACCATAAGGCATCCAGGACACTTAACTGCATGTGCTATTTCCAAATAGCCTGAGAATTCCTGCACTTTTGACCTTACCAGTTATAGAGCAAAGGGTTTTGTTTTTCTTTGCCTCTCTCTGCAGCCAGCAGCTTTACTTGGCTAAAAGTCCATGCTACTTCCATGTGTTAATTCCCAGAGATTCCACTCTAACATTGGCACACTTTTTCAGAGGTTCATATTTCACTCTGTCATGGGCAGCTTGCAGGGGCCCAGAAATTATTACAATTTGCTTGGTCTCCCAGGCCTTTTTTCGAAATGATGGTGGAAACATCCATGACCCCTTAACTTGACCAGCCTGCAATCTTGGAGAGCAAGAACCACATAGATGTCTGCTGCCACCTTACCATATTGTATCCCTGAAATTGCTGCTATAGTGGTAACTGAATATCTTTCTCCCTGAACCTGGTAAAACACTTGCTGGGGCCCTGTGCCAGCAGGGTGACCAGGAGACTCATATCAATAGAATTTTCCCTTTTTCATCCTTGAATATCCAATGCCTGTGGACTTGCAATTCCTTAAATATGCTCAGCTTCTTTCCAATTGTCTCACTGTGACACATTTTGCATGTCTTTAGGGGCTGTAATCTCCTTATTACCATAACTTCCTTAGGCCCTGTTTTTTAAATGATTCCTCTAAAACTCTGTCCAATATGGTTTTTAACTATACTAACAAAAATAACTGCTTTCTTAAAATGCTGTATTTCTATGATACTGATATAAATATTCTAAAGGCTTTATGAAAGTTGGAATAGTTTGATAGTTTTGGCTTTATGTTCTTAGTCATAAATATTACCTTAAAATGCTCTGTAGATGATGTGACAATATTGTCCTTTAGATGACTAACCTCTGATCAAATTTGTAACTACAGGTTGCTCCAATGCTTTTGTCTTCTGCAGTTTTGATCCTATAAAGAACTGAAAAACATAATCATGAAATAGACTCTAATGAAGACTCCTAAAAATAGTTTCCTTTTAATGGTAGATCTATTATTCAGAGTAGATTTCTTTCCAATAGGTACTTATGCCTTAATTGATATTACTATAAAAATGAGTTTCCTGTTTCAATAATAGTAAAAAAAGTAAATGTTTTTGCTAAAATTTGCAGACGTTCCATACCACACCAACATACCCACAGAGTTTTCCATTGTGACACAAGATGTGAGATATTTTCAAGTTCAAATATCATTATTTCTTTTCATTTCCTGTGTCACCAAGTCTTTCAGTTTAAAACATAAGTTAAACATCCAAAATCTATGTCAAGATGAATACATATCATTAGGTTTGGTGGTTGCAATTTAATTTCTTTCAAAATTCATACATTAGGTATTTACCTACCTAACAACTAAAAAATTTGTGATACAAGTCACTTATTGAGGTTCAATAAGCTCTAGATTTGGAGGAAATGCACATAAAGTTTGAGTTTGCATATTTCACCTGGGATTCTCTGAAGATCCTTCCACTCTAGCAGTGAGAACCAGAAGCCATGGAACAGAACTTGTGGAGGGAGCTTGTGTTGTGATTGGATCCTGTTATAGGAAGGCAAGGCTTCTGACATCAGCCAGTGCTGGGGTGCTCACTGGTTCCTATTGAAAGTATTTTCTTCTATGCCTCCTTTAAGAAATGCCTCTATTAATATATCACATAGGTTTAGGTTTTATATTTTCCTCGGTAATAAATATATTTATGTTTTTCTCTCATTTTTTTCTATTAGTATATTGGTCAAAACATTGTTTATCAAAATTTGGAATTTAGTCTATTGATTGTGATATAATATAAATATTTTTCTCATTTTTCTTATAAGTATTTCTAACCAATATTAAATTGAGCATATGTCAATCATGATTAATATTT